>NW_019214318.1:0-28192 GCF_002532875.2 Varroa jacobsoni
GAGACTATGTTGCCAATTCTCCCAATATTCATTATCAGATTATCGTCGAAATCGACAAAATTCAGAAAATATATATAACTAAATAAATAAAAATCAACAAAGAATTAGGCCAAGTTACTTTGCACGAAACGAAAGGCCAGAGGTAGGCGTCCATAAATGATATGTTTTGTCAAGATATTCACACATACCATAAACAACTAGAGTAAATTCGAGAAAATACTAAATGTGCATTGCCACCCATTTACCAGCATAACACTGATACAACGGTGCGTCCTGTCAGCAGACAATTGTTCGTTAAACAACATGGCAGAAATAGCCACGGCAGTCCCGTATTCATCAATGGATAGTAGACAGCAGCTAAAACGAAACAGTGCCTGTACGTTAACGTATTCCTCCGTTCATATACTGGAGGATAGCAGCGATAATAAGCCTTTTTACATTGCAGCGGATGGCTAGTGAGGCATCGACAGAACAGCGACGGCTGCGGCGCCGCCTGCGGAGACTTCACTCATCATGTGCCTCGATCAGTTTCTCCCTATAACTATAGACGAATGTATACACACCGACACACACATACAACGTATGCAGACATCTGTATATAAACGGAGCCCGCCAGAAGGGGCAGAGGCAAATGTTTAGAGGAGCGAACAAGGACGGCGTGGGTGGGGAAACGATGGGGGCAGTGTTATATGTAGCCACTCGACGAACATAAAGAGTTTATGGCCCATGCAGTCCCTGGCAGTTGGTTTCAGGCATCTCGTACATCTGCAGCAGCGCTGCTGCTGCGGTAATAATCCGAAGAACATGAACACTAAGAACTACTGCTGCCACTCATGAAGTTGTAGATGGTGATCATGCTGATGATCATGACGGTGCAGCCGACGCTGATGCTATTGCAGCTTTGGTTTCTGACAACAAACGATGACGACGACGGCAACAGCAACAACAAAGCGGGGTTATTTTGTTGATGGAGCCATTCTGCGTCGCGGCGATGGGTCCGACGTTCTTCAGAGGCTTCTTCGTAAGCGTTGTGTACACAAAGGAGCTGCTCGCTGGACTACGCGGACAGTGGTCCAATTGGCGTCGGCGGTAATGATCGTACGCGCTTTGGCCTCTCGGCGTTTCCCCTGTGGCCTGGCCAGAGATTTTTTCATAGTTGGATAAAATATCTCTTTCGCAATTCAAGGCGACGCATAACTGCTTCGTACGAGATTCGTAGAGTACCTGTGCTTGCAAACAATGGAACAAATAAATAACAAACGCCGAACGAACGGAGGTCGTCCGAGCGGCATGGACTGCATAATACCTGCACGACCTTTGTGCGAGCATAGGAAAACACGCGATGCCAGCGCGAATTACTCTGCTACTAGGAATAAAATCACAAATGACTCAACGAGTAGGCCTTGTTAGAGGGGGCCCTATACGACCACGGCCTGTGAGACGAGCGTGGCTAGGTCAGTTTAACCGTCACGAAGCTCCTGTTTAAACGTGTAATTAGGCGGGCCGTGATTCATACATAGAAATGTAAACACTCAAACGACGTTAAACTGTCGATCCTAACATACGGAGCCAATAAAATTCAATAAACTTGCCCCACCATATATTTCAGTGATCATGAAAACAGTATGTAGTTTAAAGGCAGGGGATTTGGTTTGTATATTGGGCTTTTTACCTTTAAAGCACGATGTTGTACGATGCTGAAGGTGACATAACTACCAATAGTAACTACTGTTCGCTAAAACAGTATAAATATAATCTAGCATACTACGATCCAGTATGTGGCTTTCATTTAACGAACGAGGTTTTCTTGTTCTTTCCGCTACTAACTACTGATTTCTTTGATCAGATTGTGAGAAGTTTAGCAACGACCACATCTGCTGCTGGCATTATATTTAATGCTGCCAGGCCCACTAGCTTCATTGTTACGGGTGCCGACCCGCTGATGCCTATATCTTAACTATAAATTGTAGTAGCTAGCAAAGCCGATCCCCTCGTAGCTTATTACTTACAAGATTAAGATAGTAAAATGTAACAAGAATAATAATAAATAATATATTGTTGTTATTATTGTTGTACTTGCTCTTCGTTATTTGCTCTGCTTTCATCTGCTACTCAAGCTAGCAGCGTTTCGACGCCGGGAATTATTCGCTACCGCGCTATTGGTGTCGAGGGCGATGTCGTAAACGGCCAACGCGTTGGTGGTCGAGCGGCGACGCAACAGCCTGTATATTAGTTGGCTCGTTGCCGTCCTGACTCCTGAAATACACGAAGCAATGCTTCCACAACTCAACTCGTTCCTTGTGGCCGTACGATAGGGGCACGTTAGTCTCGGCTCGAACACGGCCTCTGAGTCTGATAACGCAACTTCAACAAGGTCCGACTATAGCGTTTACCGAAGCTACACATACTGACGTGATGTGTCAATACCGTCGTTCTGTGTTTGAGGACAGTAGAGAACTTTATCTGTGCTTGTCATATGGCTACACATTTAGGCAGAGTAACAAAAAGCCGGTGGCACTAGGATAGTAGAACACATTTCCATTCAGTTGTCATTAGCAGCAGTGGGGGGCTGTTACGAATTAGAGATTATGACCTTCGAACATGTTGGAGACTATGTGTTCTTCGGTACATCTCTATCGTAATCAATACATTGACTTGAGTGGATGTTAAATGAATGAAATCGAAAGTGCACCTCAGTGCTCACATAGGCAATAGTTCGAAATAATTTTATAAATTATTACTATCACGAGCTGTTCGATACTTTTCGTCATTATGGCATGTAAGACGGCATTTATCGTCAAACGAACACCCTTTCGAATAGGGTAGGGTTCGTGTCTGTTTCGTGTGCACCTTTCAACTAATGCAACTGAAGCGTATCACAGCCTGCCGATGCAGTAGTAGAGAGGATGAAGGCAACTGCGCAATGTTTTATGGTCCTGAATGCCAGCTGTGCCATCCGGCCAACTGCCACTGCCTGAAGCTGCTTCCGTCACTGCTCTTACTATGGGCACTGGCAACGCCCACGAAATAATCACAAGTAGCATATATACTGACAGGCAAATAGACCTTCTTGGATCATATTGGTACACATCTCAGTAATGTCAGTCAACTGCCCACCAGCCCGCTCATGTCTGCTGGTTGTTCATGCCAATCGTTAACCGAAAACCATAGTGGCCCTAGTCCCCAGCATGCTCTGGTTAACCTTAGAAAGGATATAGACAGTTCGTTTCGGCACGAGTTCTGGCCACGATCTCGCTTCCTCTCCTCTTCTGCTATGAGCATCTCCGATCCCGTGCTGTTCGATTTTCTTTCCGTTCGCTCAGCCATCTCGCGATCTTAGGGATGAATCTGTGCTGTCAG
The DNA here is from genome assembly GCF_002532875.2 of Varroa jacobsoni. Taxonomy (NCBI): domain Eukaryota; kingdom Metazoa; phylum Arthropoda; class Arachnida; order Mesostigmata; family Varroidae; genus Varroa; species Varroa jacobsoni. Next base: position 3,361 of record NW_019214318.1, read on the forward strand.
ATCATTCTAGACGAACGAAATCGCGGATTCGGGACGGACACGAGATGTCGCCATCTGCCGCCTTCACCAGGACGGTAACAGCATCTTTTATCATCAGCAGCAACGTCATTGTCATCATCAAGCGTCAGCGGAACAAAATGTCTTTGCGCCTATTTTAGGGCAGCAGCTGTAGTAGCGTCGGCACGTGCTATCTGCCGATGACTGGCCGCTGCTTTGAACGCCCGCCAAGCGAACATTCGCTACTTCTTATTCTGACCGATTCATTGAATGTCCGTAACATTAGCTTTTCTCTGTAAGACATACGAGAACTTCTGACTATACTATACAACGAATAAAGTAAAAGCGGGGATCTTGCAACTCAACAGTCGTTGACTATTAGGGGACAGGAAGAGACGACCTCTAGCGTCTGCCTGGTCAAAAAGACGAATCAGAATCAGACCAGAGAAACCGAAATTGAGAAAGACAAGGGTAGAACAACTTTGGCTTGTTTGTCCCCGGTCTTTTCTCTCCTTTGATTCTGTCTGAGTCGATCCGACACTCTGGTTGCCCGAAGGGTCGACTATCGGCCAAGAGGGGAGAGCCAATGGAACGACAGAAAGTCGTATCGCTCGAGTATATATACACACACACGCCAGTGGTGCAGAAAAGCTGCACATTCCTTGGCGGGGGTCGTCGTCGCCGTCGTCGCTCTAATCGACTCAGCTCCGAATTGAACCGTGGGCGTCATCTCAAAGAATCGTGGAATGAGAGAAATTTGCCGCTGGCTTGTGATGAAAGGCGTGGCTCCGTGTTGGTGGCGTGTTCCGTTTCTGACTGTTTCGTGGAGAGGCAGAATGAAACAGGGAAATGGGTCGAAGGACAAAAGTCATGGCCTGACCTTTAGCGTCAGGGAAATCTCAAAAAAATTGAAAGAGACTCAATGTCGAATTTCTACCGTACCAAGAAAACAGAGCAACGCGAGATGACGTTTTATTTAAACATCTGAGTTCTTACAGGAGAATATGTCAAGCCTCGCATATCGCTATGAAGTAAGACATCCAGCTCGCCTGAATTGCTATCTCAGTCTTGTTGCAAATTATACATCAGAAGCTCATGACGTCGACTAGCCTTAAAAAAGCATGATTTCCCATACGCGAAAAAATAGATTGAGCTTCTTCACTGTTTGTATGTCCTGAAATGTATACCTATATGCTTTGATATATCTGCTACCTAACTGGCAAATGCAATCTCCATCATTTCCTGGTGTGGCTATCTATAGTAAGTTCTTTCTCGTGACATTTTGAAACGAAGCAGCTGGCTTTGAGGCAGTATCAGATGGGAGCTTGTATTGTTCAAGAGTCAACCATGGCATTCGGGTAACCAAGGAGAGCATTGAGGACATAAGGGAAAGGCACTGGGGTACGCGAAGGTTTCAGATGATATATGGGCCTCCCCGGCCACCAACGAAGCAGTCAACCAATCTGCGTACAAGGCCACCCTTCTTTCGATAACCCCTTTTGTCCCGATCCTCTGGCTGGTGCAGCGACAGCCGTCCGCAATCCTCCCAAACCTCCTGCCCTTCCTCAGCCACCACACTAATTGATTTTGGAACCACCGAGCTTAGAACTGCACTGTCCACAGCATTGTCAGGCGGTCTGAGAGAAGCAGAACTCACTGGTCCTTTACTGGGACCGGAACCCATCACTAAGGCGAGGCGGCTAAAGCTGAACATCTGATTGGAGCACGGCAAAACCGCCACTCGCTAAAGGCAGACAGAGCATAGCGGGGGCTGGCATCGTTATGGGGTCTTGTTGGGGCAATACTCGCTGGTGGCGAGGTGGATAGGAGGTGGTCCGTCGAGGGTAGCACGGGGAGCAGGGAAAGAGATCCAGAGAACAGCCGGAGGTGCTGGCTCCTGTGCTAGATTTATCGTACAGCTTTCTACCAGGCCCTAGCTACTGTCGAGTTAGGCAACGTTCGTTGTGCGTATTTTTTTCTATGGCTGGGACTCCACAGAGGCCATGGCTTTCTTCCGCCAATGACTGTCGGTGTAAAGGAGAGCTACGACGTAAGCGGAGGGTCGCCGACGCACGCTTGCGTTGTGTGTTGCTAATGCCAAACAAAGAGAGCAAGAAAAAGAGTTAAATGGGCCCTATTGTTGTAGCGGGCTGCGAGTGTGTTGAAGCGTGTATCACAAAACGCTGACCCGAAGGGTCTTTGCGAGTCAGCTCGTTTAAACTATCGAATAAGTTGTCCGTCCACTAGATAAACAGGCACAAAGGCGCTAAAACCAGTTACCCTTATGGCAGTCGATAACACTACTGAATTTGCTTGTAGTGCATCGTAGCAAGGTGGAATGATTACACAGCGGATTGGGCATTGTTGTTGAACATGTAGAATACTATGTGACATTCACTGGGCCTATAGTATTCACGCGCACACACGTCTGATATCGACTAGAGTGCCCACTGCGAATGTATTCCGAGTTACATTTGCTAACCACTATCAAATTGATCATTTCTAAACCCTGCAAGCGCAACTGTTCGTGCGCTCTTCTTCTTTATTTCGTAGTTTATATTACCCGCCGCTGCATTAACAAACAAAGATAGCATAACTTAATTTAGCAGCTGTATAACGAGTCTGACGTCAACACCTGAAATACCTTAGGGTCGTAGACAACATTCAGATTCATCAATGGGAATCTCGCAAGATTCTTGGTTACAGAGACTAACTAGGGCGACTCTCACCTGTTTTCCTAGAATCGTGTTGCGACCGGTACTGGCCACCACGGCCAACCACGACAAGGGAAGTACCCATGCTAGGGCCTTATAGACGGATGACCCAATGCAAGAGTGCTCAGATGGCAGCCGCTGTTTCTTTTGCTGCAGCCGTTGCTGCTGCTGAAATGCCCCCTTGGTGGCACTGCTAATCATTCGACTCGCTTAATGAGCCCGCTACGCCACTTTTGTCCATGCGCAGTTGGCTGATATCAGAATATTCGCCAGTAGACATTTAGGATTCATTGGTAAGCAGTAATACAGGCGATCGTCAGGACAAAAATTTAATCTGAGGTTAGCGTCGAGAAGAGAATCAAATGTCTGTAGGCCAACGAATAATGTGAGTCTACTGTTCGCAGCTGTGGTTTCGGGAACCCTGGTGCCGATCGCAGAGGCCCACCTGCACTTGGGTTCATCCAGCGCGCGCGCTTTGAGTTCGTCCATTCGGCTCTGCCAGGATCCTCTAACACTCGTTTCTCTCCGCTTCCAGCTGCTGCTGCCAGATCAGGGCATATCAGAAGCTCCGCGGCGTCTCTCTAGGCGCCTGCAAGACGATTGCGTTTATTGAAACAATGTCTATAATCAAACTAACAGAATGAAGGCAGGTCGCGTTTTCACTCAGATGCTCAAACGTTTTCCCCGACCGAATTGTTTTCAGGCGTCACTATTTTTGTGTACATTCTCTAGGTAGAAGGAAGAGTGACTAAAGCGTTGCTCTTCTCGTGATATTTCTACTACAAATAAGTATACGTCCAGCCTATAGGGTAAATCCTTTGAAGGATTGTAGAGAGCAATTAGTCATATGAAAACTCTACTAGTACATCAGTGACGTTCGCCTGAGAAGGGCACTAAGCTTCTCAATAATAACTGAGCATTCCGACTATTTCCTCTGTACTTCAAAGTGGGCCCAACGATTTTGAGGGTATATCTATGTATTCGGTCGTATGTGAGACAGTGACAACACGAATGTCTACCATTGTGTGTCTATAGCGGTTCGATTGAAATAGCTACGATGTCAACTTTCACCAAGCCTTTTCTAAACGAACTCACAAAATCAGTAGACCACGTACTAAGAGTACTCGGAGCTATGGTAGGATGTACGGCTCCGGATAGATAGGAAGTTGCGGTCAACGGCAACGTTAGGCCGTTTCCAGGGTCGGCTCCCTTCGCATCCAAAGGACGAAACGGAACCAGACGAGAACCCCGTGGTTCACTCAGCCTCCGGGATGAGCTGTACGTTATTACCTTTTGGCGACCAGTAGCTAGCCAACCAGCCCGCCATGTCTGTTCTATTCCCATAGGAATGGAGAAGCATGTTGTCGCTGTTCCCTTAGACTTGCTCAGGCTCTAAAAATGTCCGTCAATAGGTGGGGCAATATAAAGGGGTTCGTTGAACGAACGCAAAGTAGGTGCAGCACAGGGGCAGGTCGGGTGCGGGCTGATGGTAACGGTGGGCATATAGGGTGTTTGCGAGAGAACTGTTCGGCCACGGAACGGGTCTCTACGGTAGGGAAATGGGGGAAAGGAGAGGTGCAGATATGGGTGGGGCTTCGACGAAGTTTTCGGGGTAAGCGGCGAGCGACAGGGCGCACGAATAGAGAGCAGCAAATAATGAACTGTGTTCGATCGTCGACAGAGTTGGCGCTCGTAGCAAGTAAGTCGGGGCCGGTGGATTCTACGACCTGCTTCTGCCTCTCAGCGGCTGTCGTTAACCATTAACGCTGGCTCGACCGAAGTAGTCCGCTGAACCTCAAGTAGGTCTTTCGTTAAATCATACACACCACCTTTCCTTGATCAGAGAGCGACTGTATTCACTTCAGTTCAATCAGCGAAACGGATGTACAGCGAGTCTAAGGACACGTTGTTGTCAAAGGCAAACGTACGTCAATGGTAGTTTAACCAGCAAGGCAAGTGACTATTTACGAAAAACAGAGGCAGGATCGTCGCAAATACTTCCGTGATGTTTTGTACAGATTCGTCGGTGCCATATATCCCTATAATATCAATTGCATGCCGGCGTTTTCTTTGTTCACAATGAATATCGCTAGTGTAGCTGCTGCCTGAATTCTCGACGATCTTCACGTAACAATCTGAGGTGAAACAGCTGAACGAGCCAGAGCTAGGAGAACACGGTATGACAGTTCATTTTGAGGCAATGAAACCGAAGTTATAGTTTCTTAGTAAGCCGTCCCTCCATGCTGTATGGTCCCCCGTCAGCTTTCCTGCCTGTTTCATGAGTACGACACAAACTGCTTGCGCTCATCTCCCTCACCCTACTAACGTATCTGAAGGTTGCCAGGGCCTTCCAAACAGGAGCGACGGTAGAGCAGGCAGCTTCATCTCAGTTCGTGCTTGCCTGCTCGGCCCAGCCATCTTCCAGTTTGCCAACGAAGCGGATGTGATTGGCAACACCCGTTTCTTCAACCAGGAGGGAGACTTGGGAGAGTCACAAACAGCAGAAGACAGGAGAAAGAGCGTTAGAAAAGTCAAAGGAACAGCCCGGCAGGGACTGCTGATCTCCTCGACGCGGGAAGGCTGTCGAGGAAGTACCACAACGTGCGAGCAGCTACGCTGGTTTCTCCAGGATCGCTCTTGGCTTTCTGCTACCACGTCTCAACCTGGACCGTTGCTGGCTCCGCCAACGTCCGTCTCGGTGCTGGCGTGGGCGCTACCGCTGAAGGTATAATGTAAAAGTTTGCCAAGAGGTTAAACATCTTCCCGCCGTCTAGCCGGAGGAGTTGGGGCTAGCAGCAGCAGCAGACAGCAAGCTTCGTTCAGCGTTTGCTCTCTCTCGTCCCCCATGATGGAGTAACCAACAAGGGAATTCACTTAAGCATCGAAAGAGATCACAGAAGCTGGGTAGATGGTCGCTTAGCTTCGGTCGACAAAGAAGATGTCTTCAACTAGCGCTCTTGCGCAACCTCGCAACCCCTCGCAACCTATCAGAACTCCGTGGCTAACCCAGCCGCCGGGCAGGCGACTCAACCGAGGAGATGCACCGAGCGAACGAGGAAGCCCAACTAGGAGAAAAGGGGGCAATTGATCTAGGGCGGGGATGGAGTAGTTCGGTGGCGTTTACCGAGAAGGAGAACTCCAGGAGAACAGCAGTAGAGCACGAACGAGAGATAACTATTTGATTGATAACATCTCACTCCTTAACCAGTTCCAGGGCCGTTAAGATCTCGACAATGACCGCTGAAGACCACACAGTTACGCTGGACGTCATCGCGCGCTGGCCGAAGCGGTAGAGCGCTTCTCTATAAAAGTGGCGCCCGGCTGGTTGTAAGACGAGTGTTGTCTGCTCTATCTCAGGATTCCTGCAGCGGGGCAAGTGGCGGCGGCAGCAGCAGCTTGAGCATCAGGATGGAAGTGGCTTTAGGCAAAACGAATGAACAGCAGAGAGAGAAATCGGAACCCCCACTTAAGACACTTTTTTAGATAGAGTAATAAGACAGAGGTTGAGTACTCTTTGGTTTGCCCAAAGAAATGCAATGCGTATTTTATCGGGATTTGTATACAGGAATAGGTCTTCGGTTTGTACGTATGCGTCAGCAACTAACAAAGAACTAGAGCGTGTACAAGCGCTCTATTTGAACCGCTTGACTGTTAAACTAGCAACACATGGTTCGTACAAAAATACCTGTACTGTACAATTATGTGGTTGCCTTTATTTTCGGACAGCTCAATGTTCTGTTAAAAAGGATTATATTGATAGGAAAGGATCTCCGGTGTGTCTTAAATGGGACTATAAACCTAGATGTGTGCCTTCAACGCTGTGGTCGCAACTTTGAGGTTCACCTTCACACTTAGTTATAGTGGTTTGTTCGGTCGGACGTTTGATTTTTTCCACATCGCAGGGATATCCGGGACGTTTAATGTAAAGGTATTTCCCTAAGTGCCATTTGTTTTATAAGAAAGCGAAATATCGCGTAGATCGAAGTATATCAGCGTCCCTAACTGACCATAATAATATCATATTAATACAAACAAGCAATTATCAGCATGCTTTACTTATTTGTCGTGTTTACGGCGACGATCTCAACTTGCAAATTGTCGACTGTGGAACAACTGTGATTCCGCCACCGTGGGCGAACAATAATAGCAATCTTAATTGGGCAAGCGATTACCTAACAAAGTAATATGTACACACAATTATGTTGTTTCCACTTCTTATACAGTATTACGTCCCTCTTTCATCTAAGAGTTCTGATGGTCACACAAGAACGAAGTGTCTTGTGATATATCTTCGCCTTTGGTGCCCCCGCTCGCGTCGTATTTAGGCAATTGTTCACTAAATGCGGGGACCGGCGGGGCATCAGGGGAGTGTTCAATTATCGATGTCAAATGCCGCCGCCCGCGAAACAGCAACAAACCAGAAACAGTGAAATATCAACAAATTGTTGTGCATTGCTGCCTTTGTCTGCTCGGAAAACCATCAAGTTGGCCAGCCAGACCGATGGGTAAGTCATTGTGCAAGGGCTTGTCCCCTATTGGCACACAGTTGAGTGTCTGTTAACACGAACTAATGCTAATCGTCTTCCATGTACAATTTGTGGTTCGGGAGCGGACGGATGCCCCTCAAAAATAAAACTAAGCCACTCAGACATAGTCTGAGCTGTGAAGTGTTGTGCGATAGGAGCTAAAGTAAGCACGGCACGATGACGACGGATAAGTGACGGTTTCTGTCTCAGCATAGTTCTATCCCATCAATTTCATCTAACATAGCGTCACCCGTTTCTCTGTCCTCAGATAAGTTAGCTACGTGATGGCAGCCATGCTTCCCGAGTGAGCATGTTCCGTCGCCGAATCCGTACACGCGCATCAAACACAGACACGTTGTGCTATAGTACTGCATAAAATATTTTTACCTGAAAACAAACGAAAACAAATTTTCGTTAGAGTAATACAAAAAGTTTCATTTCTCCATCTTGATCTATCCTTACACTCGATCTATTCATTTCAAACTCTTGTCGTTTGCTGTGTCACCTTTTGGGAGAGTATATACTTCAACTGTAACACATTCAACGGACCGTAAATATAATATCGCACCCATTATAGGCACAATATCTACCTTTATCGCTGGGCCTCGGGTGCAAAAGAAGGCTCGAGTGGCAACGAATTCAAAATTCGCTCGCGCTTTCCTGCCTGTTCGAATAGTAAGAAGATGGAAGAGCTAAATAGGATGAAGTAGATGCCCCCGTGAAGCCGACATATATTGGGGGGTGGGAGGCAATGAGACACGCCGACATTCCGTTTCGGTTCTTGCGACTGCTACTGCTTCAGCAGAGACTACGTTTTGTAGTCACATTTTTTTTTATCCAGGAAAACCATCTTGCCCTTGTCAGTCTGTAGATCCAACATCGGCTCGATCTCCCTGCCCCCATACCAATTTCCTTCTCGCGCGAAACTTGTCAGCCCTACGAGCGGGTGGTGAATATTGTACAAACCGGTCTACGACTGCTATCGCTGCTACCGGCTGTAACATAAAAACGCGTACAGCTGCTCACCGGAAGGCGGCAGCGGTTTGACTTGAACGAACTAGCAGCGAAAAAGGAAGGACTCAGAGTGGTGGTATCTAGTAGCTGTGCTCTACGAACGAACTCTGGAGCCTGGGTAAGCTTGCCAATGCGAACTGCCGACAGCGAAGAGGCAGAAGTGGGTAGTTTGCGTCAGAGTTCCAGTAAGTCGGCCTTTTAGATCGCTCCAGCGTTAGTACGCGTCCCACGTTGCTTCCATACGTTGGATTCACGTTGATTAGAGATCCGCACTCTATACAAGGTATAACATGCAGCAGGACGGATCAGCATATCATCTATTCTTCGCCGCATTACAACGCACGTTTGCGTTCCGCTCCACACAATCTCGGTTGAATCTCACTATCCTAGGTGTTCGCGCAGAGTTTTTCGGATAGACGTGAGTTCGATATGGGCTGTCACTCACCCTATTGAAGAAGCTCGATATGTGCTAGCCTGTAGACCGTTATGAGGAACTCGGTTTGTCGGCCTTACCGCTTTCAATTAGCATCATTTGACACAGACAAATAGTCAGACTGTACTCTACAATGGTAAGCTGGACATATCTAGATAACACCATCGAGTGCAAATAAATCTTGCATTACCCCTATCAACAGACAACTGGAGATGTCATCAGTAAGCAATCGAAAGACGCAAAGGTGTTCAACGCTTAGATATTTTATGTATTATAACAATTCTCACTTGCAGAAAGGTCACCTCATTTTTCCGAGTTAAGATCCTCGACATCATGATCATAGATCACATTAGATGTCTCTATTACAATCATATCTGAGCAATTCGAACAATAGGATATGCAATACTGGCGACCAGGCGTATGACGCAGTAACTCCTCGGCTGGTTTAGGCTCTTGGGGATATTGCGCAGGCATGCCTGAGAACAAAATGGGGCGTAAATCGCTGACGTCTTCAAGATACTATTAAATGGAGACGGAGTGAGACATGATAAAAGACAAGGAATGGCCGTCGGAGACGTCGACGAATTTGCTTTCTTGTTCTGTCTAAAAATACAAGAAAATGTACGTGCTCATACTTCGTTGTCCAGGATCACTGTACCTAGGCATCCAACAAGTCAGGCAGTCTGATTACCTAAACTCGATCCCCCCCCCCCCCCAAATAGCTTCAACCTGCTTGTCGAGTGTTAGCAGCTGGTGCGTGTGGCAGCGGTGCTAGTGATATTATCGTAAAACACGACCACTAGTACCTCTCGAAAGGCATAACTCAACGCACGTGAGAACTATCAGGGACTCGTATAGTCGCAATGCACAAATATATAGTTGGGTAGCTAAATCAAGCTTGGTACTGCAGCTGCAGGGTAACATGGTGGTCTGGGTGAGGCCTACGAGGTGTAATTTCGTTGACTTTTCTGTATGGAGAACACAAAACGATGCGAGTGAAACGTTCTGACATAAAATATCAGAAATGTGGAGGATTAATAGATGACCAATATTCTTTTTTAGTGGAAACAAAACCGTATTCGTAAATTTCGTCTTCTTTAGTGCAGCCTTTACTATTTTCCCCAGTTTTACTGTCGCAGCAAATGGAAATACTATACAGACTTATAGAAGTTCAATCGGGTGGCTCTGTTGGAAAAAGGTTAGTCCCAAGAATTACAATGATAGTTGTCAAAACAACAATGGAAATACGCCTGCCATTCGGGGTCTACTAGTTCATTGAAATAGGGTCAGTGGAATTGTTGTTGCAGTAGCAGCCACGGAAAATAAGGTCACAACGGCGAATGCGCAGTATGGCCTACAAACGACATGAACAGTGGTAAGCGTCGGAGTAGGTCTGTCAAAATACACGAGCTGACATGTCGGCAACAATGTGGGCAGATATGAGTGTATAGGTCATATATAGGTAGGAACATGCCTCTACAAACTCCTATCCGATTGGCTTACACAGAACTAGCTGACAGAAGGACACTTTCGGTCACCTGGTGCTTTGCTCTGCTGCTCGTTGCTCCTCATAAACTAGTTAGAATAGATCTGGCCTGCCAGATCGACATCGTCCTTTCAGTTGCTACTCTTAGATCCGTTGTTGCTGGCAGTGTCAACAGAAGCGATAACAGCAACAAACGCAATGGAAATATTGGCCCTACATAGAGCCAATCAGCAATGAGCGCAATGGCTTTGCCACCAGCAGTGCAGGAACAGTTGGCCACCAGGGGAATTTTGGGGTTTGAGTCGGCGTCGGTATGAACTGAAATAACGGGAAACTGTACATGGTACATGTACATGCAGATGAAGCTCGCTAGGCTGGAAGATTGGTCGGATGGTCGCCAGGTCGGTGAATCCGTCGACTCATCGAATGATTCAGATTCAAGCGTGCCTTAGTTGGCAACGCCGCCGTAGTTCCCTAAAAGGCAGGACTGTCTTTGATCGCTACCCGCTTCGCTGGCTACATAGGACAACAAGGAGATAGTAGGACGGTGGAATGTGGGAACGAAAGACCAGGCTGTCGGTTCTATTCGAACGTCTTCTTCGATATCACTACTGCTGGTACGATAACTAGCGCAAGCGGCGATCATAGTGATGTGAGTTACTTTGCTTCTGGAAATACATGCTCGGTCACTTTGATGCTATGTGTCGATACGACACACGCAACAAATTATAGGACATTGGACGGAACTGTACGATCTGCTTTTGTCCTTCGGAGCTGTGTGCATCTTATTACGGTTACAAGACATAACGCAGGCCTCTTTAAGGCTGCACTAGTGTATTCGTAATGACTGCAATAACACCACACGGACTGATATACAACTCAGCTGTGCTGACGTACTTTGCTTGCAACAGCCAGCGGAGCAGTAGAAGCTCGTTGAATAGAATAAACTTTAGCTTGAACAAACGGTCATTTTGTCCTGCTTCGACAAACTTCGTCGTCTCCAGTAGCCGTCCATGTGCATTGTGAACATCTGATCCCTAATGAATTCCCTTTTGCGAGCACAAACTAAGGAGACAGGAGTACGTTTCGGTAAGTTTTAACTAATTACGTGTGCCTTTGCGTACTCAGATTTATGTGCATTGTTCTTAACGGTGTATAATAAGACTCCTTTATGTTATCAACCCAAAGACCTTCGTGTTGGTAGCCTGAAGGCACCGCGGTTTTCAAACATCCATCATCTCATCATCCTATAGTTTCGAAGCATACAGAAGTTTGATCAGACAAATTACGTTCACTATTTAAAAAAGACTTGAAACTTCTGGATATAGGTTGTCACCAGTGAAATCGTAATATCTTTAGGATTTTCAACCGACTTACTTGTCCTCTATAATTACTCTGCCCATCACCGAGATCCAATCGTTCAATAACCTTTATCCCTCAAATTGTGCTTAGGCTGATAACGTCAATTCGCCTTACTCCTCGTTGGCGTTCATCTTCTTACAAACAAAGGCTCACATTCGATCATAGGGAATCACTTCCACCCAGCAAGGAGAACGCCTCATTGGATGATTTCAAACTAATAACCTCTTTCGCCCAATGCGTCCAACACCCTTCTCGCATTTGCTGTGTTTGGACATGCCTGCCTGTCATCGTCATTATAATAGCTGATTGGGATTGTGTGGAAGGAGCCAGCCAAAGTTGGTCGCACTGTCGAGTGCATTTTTTCTTCTTTATCACTTTCGTTTGATGCTGGGCGCAGAATTGGTAGGTCAGATTAACGCACGCCACAGTACGCGCACCCACCTTGGGTTGGGTCCGTTAACCAGGAACTAGAGCTGGCAAAGGACGAGAATAAGGGCAAAACTGGTGTCCCTATACAACATTGAGGGTAGATCGAGGGCACTTGGATCATCTATCCGACTCATCGTCGGGTGAATGGGGAATTAATCGGGTTCTTCTCTTCTACTTGGCAGGGCCATAGAGCGACCATCGAACAAGAAAGCTTGCGGGGCTACAACCAGGTAGGAGAATAACCAGGATCTCTCCCAGCCCTCGATGATCCGTTGTTGGCCGAATTACGCGACCTATTCAACCTCGTGAGTGGTTGTGCTGCATAAAGAGGCAGGAAGAAGGCGGCAGACAGGAGACCGTGCCACCTTCGTTCGTAGACATTAGACTATTCTCCTGGCTTGGTCTCTCCTGCTAGAGGATCCCCTTTGGAAACTTCCTCTTCTTTTACAAAGCAGCTACCCCTACGATTCTTTTCAGCAAAAGAGCCTTTTGCCACTGATGATGATTGGCAAAGGCCACGCAGTTCGGGTCTGTTAGCTTACCTAGTCGAAATTGGTAACAACGAGGAAGTAACGTTCGACCCTATAACCGATGAGGCAGCGGAACATTGAACATGCAAGCGAATCAGTCCTGATTACGAACGTCTGCGCAGTAAATCGGCAGGCCAGATAGATAAATGATAGATCTTGCATTTTGTGTGTTGCTATGACGCAACAGCTAGCCGGGCTCGGAAAAAGTGGGCTAAACACTCGGTGTATGTTCGTTAATAAATTACAGGATCATGAGAAAACTGTAATGCTAGTAAACAAGATTGATTTGGGCGACAAGAATAATAGATGCCCAACTATTATATTATCGGTTTCTAATAATTCTGCCAGAGCTAACTAGTTTGGTATAGTTCTTACCATAAATTTACAGCTGTGCATATATGGGGTTGTTTTCTTAATGTTTGCCTTTGTCTTTCATAGTTATCTCCCGAGGCTGTAAAACAGAAATGTTCAGTAGATATGAAGAGATGTTGAATACGCAGCGGTTGACACGGGCACGTATGTATAAGATTGTCGTGCTTTTAATGGCAGTGTTAGGTCAGCCGCCCCATTTATCTACCTCATGAGATGAACGAGTAACTTTAACGCGTCGCTTATCAGTTACTGTTCCTTGCGAGTGCCTCAGCTTTCCATGACTCTCGTTGGAGATCAACCAATTAATGGATAGTAACTATCAAAGACAATGATCCGCTCAACGCGCATCAACGAGGTCGAGCCAATGAAAGCGGGCTGTTGTGCCAAACCGTCCATGATCAGGTTACCTATAGCATGGATGAAAGCATCAGCTCGAATGTAACAATGGAGGAGCTCAAGACGCAGCGGACATCGAGACGGGACTATAGAAACCCATGTGCATGGATTACCGTTTGATTGAACCTACGTTCTCTAGCAAGCCGCGATCTCTGCTATTTTTACTATACATATATATATTCACCTTGTTCTGCCACCCACACCGCCGCCGTCATCCTGGATAGCTCCTTCAATCCTCATTATTCTACACCGCAAAGTACGCCAACGTCACGATTGGTAACCAGAGAGTCACAAAGGAGTAGCACTAGCCGAAGAGTGGCGATGATGATCGGCAAAGCCTTGTGTCACATCAAAACAAGGTAAATCGTATCCTACTTATAAGTACACATCAACAGAAGGATAATATTTTACACCAAATGCACCGAAAGCTCTGCTCGTCCACTCAAAAAAAAAATACACAAAACGTAATAATGTACAAATATATTTTCAGTTCTCTATTTTCTGGTTGATGCCATTATGCTCTAGAATAATAGAAAACTCTTAATAGTCGCTGGTCAACTTTCTGAGAATCGTCTTTCGGCAAGCGATGTTGTATGGTTCTCTGTTTACATCCAAGTCTTATTAATAATTATCATTACTGTATTCATCCTAGCATTACCAATAATGTACAGAGGCACAAAATCACTGAAAACCATCACAAAATACTTCAGCCATCAAAGGAACAAAGCAGCAGACCGGTTTAGTCGCTTGCTGTCATTGTTTCGTTCCTTCGCCATGAAATTCCGGCACAGAGCAACAGCAAACGCAGTGAGAAAAGAAAGAAGAACGAAGAGAATGAACAAAATTTTATTTTTAAGAAACCTTTTCCGCCCGTTTCTTTTCCCTTGAACCGCATCCGATGTGTAGTATTTGAAAGCGACAAACCTAGCGAAATCTAGTGACCGAATGAGTGCTGGAACAGGCCAGCCGACAGGCTAAGAGAGGAATGAAGGCGTATCGCTTAAGGCATGACGCATTCCTCACCGCCATCACCTCAACACTGTTACCGAGTGAGTCAGGCAAGCGACCAGGCGGCTGACAGCCAGAGCAGGGCGCACGCGAATCCAGAGAGCTGTTTTTACAAAAGCCAAGCAATCCGGCACGCCTTTGCGTTCCCGACAGAGCAGTCTCTTCTTCGCCGACAGTAGCAGTTACAGCAGCCGTAGCGGCGGCGGCGGCGGCGATACAGGAATTTGCCTGCCATTTCCCAAACAAGTCATTCGAATACTGAGCTCCCCGTAGTGGTACCAGGAGTATTGTGGATCCGACGATCGGTGCGATCAATGCCGTGTACTCCACTCGACGGAGGCCGCAGAGCCTGCTGTAAAGGACGTAGTAATATATCGCATTTGCTACGCATTCATTTCTGCACGATTCTGCTTGAGCCTGAGCCTTACGCGCTCCGGCAGCATGACAAAGGCTGTGCGGGCGGCCAGCGACGCACGAAGGAGTGGTGGTACATAGGAGGCTTCGTCGAAGGGATATTGGACTCAGCTGGGTCCAGAAGTGGGCGTTGTGGAAGGCGGCAGCACCAGGTTCCAACACTTTCCGTGTAAACCCGCTCGAGACGCCGAGGAGACGCCGAATGATATCGATATAGCATTAGGCCAGATGCAAGCCAGAAGGAAAGTTAAACTAAGAACCTAGAAGAATACCTCTAATGACAGGAGATTGGCCAAACGAAGAAATTGCAAGGGATGATACTTCTGTAGTTACATTACAGATACACTGCTAGAACTAGACTACACTGCTAGAAAAACTTCACCGATAGTTAGTCCATCTATTTATGAGTAAACGCATCGTGGAATCGGGGCGCCCTACATTTGGTCGAAACTGGATTTACGTGTCGTTTATAACCAGAATGTCGACTAACCCTGCTAGATCTGCTAATAAAAGCCAAATGTCCTGTAAAAAAGGTTCGCCGGCTTCTATTTTTTGTTTTAGCCACCAGTGGGGAGCGAGTTTGAACTTTATGGACGAGCAACGCTAGTTTTCGGCTAGGTTAGACCTGTTGAGGGGGAATTGACTAAGACTAAAATATGCTCAGGAGTCTCAAATAATTTAGTGTATCATACTTACAAGACGCCATCAGCCCATGATGTTTTTGCTTCTCAACGCGGAATGCTTATGAACGCGATACAGAAATGTTTTTTGTGCGAAGTTTTGTTCCGTCGAATGTACCGTTTGTGTATTTTAAACGTGGTTCGTTTTGTTATAAATGTATTACAAATGGTTAGAGCATTTGGGTCCCTTAGTTGATTCGACTTGAATTCAATAACGTTTTCAAGCAACGGGGGTCAAGGCAAAAAGGCGTATTTGAATACTTAAATTTAATTGTAATTCTGAGCAAAATAAAAAAAAAACGAATTTTAGTCAAATCATATATATATATATATATATCGCGATATGGCGCACTGTGGGTGACGAGCATAAGGCGTGTTCCAACAACTCCCCCTTCTCAAAATGAAATTTATTTCATCCGGCCAAACTCTGAAAACGGAACAATGTCGATGAAAGCCTGTTCCAGGTTTTGCCCAGGGTATGTTACCCAAATGTATGTTCAATCGGCCATGGACTTCGGTCGACGCTCTCGGTTGCCCCGTAACTGATAAATCTCGCTTTAAGTTCACTAATGAACTCTCCTATGTTGTCCATCTACTACAGCACAGTGCCTCTGGGTGGGCGAGAGACCCAGGGTAATTAACACTGCATCGCTTCAGAGGCTTGTCCCCCAGCGCGCTTTATGTGAAGCGTACAACCCACAAATTTATCTCGCTTGGCATAACACCAGATAGAAGGTCTCAAGTTTAATGTAAAATACATTTATAACGGACGAAAAGGTCAACGTTTTCGTTTTCGGCCTAATCAAATCAACTTGTCAGTTTTCATTGTCACGTTTATTTCCGATAAAAATTATCTATAATCGATTCCTGAAAGTGTGCATAATATGCTAAACACACGTTTACGCATCGGGCGGTATGGACAAATGGCCTATGTGCACTCAAATAAAAGCTTAGCTCGGACAGTTACGTATGACCTACTAAAACACTAAAAAATGTTTGGCAGCATGCGACTGTATGTAGGATTAATATTCTAACAATAGCTAAGTCTTAGGCCTTCGTCCGCCGACTGATTACATGTCAACGTTTCATCTTCCACCGGCGTCCTACTTAGGTTTTTCGCCTGGGGCATATGCGTTCGTCTCTTTGGATTGTCTCGGGCTCTTGGCGTCGATCGGACTAGGTTCTTGCCGCTGACACACTTCCGAGCAAGATGGACGTAATTGTAATTCGAATTACAATCGGAACTTTCTTGCAAAACTATAAAACGGCCCCAAGCTACGAAGCTAGCTCATTTGGGTCGGAAAGGTTCAAACCTCAATATTATGAGAAGTCAAGGAAGAGTCCATTATGTTATCCAGCGGAGAAATCGAAGCGCAGCAGCTCGATGTATAAGTGCCTTACAAACATCTTGGCATATCTACAATGAAAGGATAAATAAAAATGAAAATAATACAATAATATCGCTTAGTCTCTAGAATAAAAATAGTGGGGCTCATTACATGACCTAATCCCTCCTTTCCAATCAGCCTTTACGTGGAGGTCTTAATTAGGTATTGTTTTCTTCCGAAGGCCTTGCTTGTCCCTTTAGAGAGCATTACATCATACAGCTTCACTGTAATAATTGTGTTCTAGTACACTATATTTGACAGAATATTCGTTTTCAGACGCGTTTCCCGCGTTCTAGCAGTACCTGCTTTTGCCCACTTTCTACTCCACATGAGTGTCTCAGTAAACAGGGCGATACAGCATAGCAGAATTCAGCCTGTACTATGTCGAACTAGCTGGCGCCTTAGCTCTTAGTGTCGACGTCACTGCCGCCGAACGGCCGTACCAAACGAGCCATCGCCTGCGCGACCGACCGACCCACCGATAGACGGGTAAAATGAAACTCATTCATTAATTCATCATCGCGCGTCCATGCCGGAGGAAGTCCTTCGACGACTCGGTCCGTCCGTTCAAACTGTCGACTCAGCGCTGCGCCGCTGTGCACTGAGCCATTGCTCCCCGAGGCACGAGGCATGGCTATCGACTTCGTTGTTCCTAGGGCTCTCTTTTCCTTCAGATATTTGCTAACAGGCAGGCAAGCGGACGACAGCCAGCAGTAGTTCGTTGACAGAACTGAGCGAAAAGATCCAGGAGAGACAAACGGAGCAGGGGAGAGAAATATGGGCCAGCCCGAACGAAAACGGGAAAAGTACAGGTCGTATGACTCGACTGGGCGAGAGGGGGCGTGTACGCTCGCTGGGAAAAGTTCGAGGCCGCACGAGGGCTGCAGGTCGACGACGAGTGCAAGGACCGAAGAGTAGTTACGGATCATGGTCCGAGTAAAGCGGAGCCGATGGTGGAATCGACGGCTGCGTCCGCAGCAGCACAAGTGGCAGCGCCTGAAATACAAGTGATACTGTCCTGCCGTCTCTCAGCAGAATGCTCCGCATTAAGCTGCTGATTCCGCTTGCTGCTTGTACTGCCTGCTTTTCTACGCGGCACTATCCTTTAAGAAAAGGCGAGGCAAGCCGGGTCATTGGGTCGAGCTGTCGTTCTAAGCCCATCCAGTGCAATGTATAATATACAGTATCTATAAGCAGGCAGCCAGGTCGGCGAACGAGGAAGTTAGCCGTCATCATTGTTGTGGCAGAGTTTACCCTGGTGGCGACGGGCTCAATGACTACGCGCACCCGATCAGGAAGGAAGACGGGTAAAGGCAGCTGGGACACCGGAGGTGTAAGGGGCAAACGGGTGTGTGCGTGCCAAGAAACCCTCTTTATATTACTGCTTTTCATTATTTCTGGATTTCTCTCTGTAAGCGTTTTTTTCCCTAAAGCTTTCTCTGTTACTCCTTCTCGTTTGAACGGTAACTTCCACACGAAGAACTAGAGGTAGTAGTTGCTGCTCTCGTTGTCTGCTGGTTTCTGACCGAACAAGTCTGCTTGAAGTGAGCCTGGAAGTTCTGCCACCGCGGCTGTGGTCGCCAATCCGAACGCACGAAACAGCCCAAATGACGAAGGAATGTTCATGCGCTCGCGAGATATGACTCCTGCCATGGCGATGATAGTGGCCCCCGTGTCGGCGCAGGTAACAGCTAGGAAACAGAGAGCAGGAATGGTTAGTGATCGCTGAAAGTTGATGTCCGATGCTCCTAATGGTAATCGCATCTCGGAACGGTTTTACTATTCTGAAGCAGAAGCGCTCCTTTTAGCACCCAAACGCAAAGAAAAGGCACTATTTTCGCCGACTGGGGCGACAAGAGGGGCGGAGTAAGGTAGCATCAACAGGACTGCCGGAGAGGTCACTGAAGGAAGGAACACAATGCTGAGCACAATCAAATGCATTTCGCAAGTAATATCTCATTTTTAGCGCTTTTAGGGCTACAAGGTACGGATACACGCACATTATAATTGAGAGAATTATTTTGGGGATCGTTGGTTAAGGTCTAGAATGACCTAAAGGGCTGTTCGTATTTTCTGTTTTCTTTACCCTCGATATCTCAGTACAAAGCGTAGACAGGCAAAGCGGCTGCTTAACTAGATCAAGAGAGTAACAATTCTAAAATTAAAAGATAAACAGCTAACTTACATTTACAGAAATTTACCTGACTAGTGTCTGAAGGTCATTAACCGTTGGGCTGACCCAATAGAAAATCGACAGACGAGGCATTTAAGCGGGGTAACTTAAAAGAAATCACGTTTTCGGGCGTGTCTCTTAAATCTGTTCGTACTTGTCAAATTCTCGACCTGCTATGAGTGCTTGATGTGGCTAACTGCAGTACGACGGCAACATAGCTTTGTCTTAAGTAAGTCAACTTTTTCACAGCCAAAAAAATTCAACTTCTCATATGTGAGGGAGGAGATACAATTAGAAAGGGAAGAGTGAATTTTCTGTGTACGAGTGATGTTCGCTTGGTCTTTAACTGCAACCAGCTAAGCTAGGTCCTGCCAGGCTGGCGCAGCGCCTGTTCTATTGTTTCATTTGAGAGTTAGTTCGGCCGTAGACTACAAAGCTGCTACAAACGGTGCTTCGGAAATCGCTGAAAAAAGCGCACATCGTGTGTGAGCGGACGTAGGTACCTTTTACATTAAAATTACATTGTATCAATTTTAGCATGCGAAGCTCAGTAGGAGCGCACACGCGGACAAACTGGCAGTGGGCAAGGCGGGCGGCGGAGCTTGCAGGCGAACAGTGAGGCGCGGAGGGACAGATGAAGAGAGACGGGTACTAATAAAAAATTTAGAAAAGACGATGTAACTTGCGTCGTTCATACCCATCCGGGTGCTTCATCGTCGCCGCCGCCCTGGTCGGTGTTTCCGTCGCAGTCTCACTGTGTTCGCGACTGGTCGACGTTGAAATGTGACGTCAGGAATCTCTCCGCCCCGATTCTTGCAAAGGACGGCTGGGACCTAACAGAGAAGTATCCAGGAGCGCAATCGTGTTTCTCTGGAATCCACACACACAGACAGGCAGACAGCAAGCCCACTAGGCTCTCCGCATGGTCACGCGGCAGGCACATACGCTCCATGTGACGTCACGCAACTACTGGCCACCAGAGCACGATGAGTATCCATGGCCACGACATAAGGGGTGGCTTGCGCGCTAGGGATGCCGAGGGCAGCGGGGCGAAGAAGTCAGAGGAATGCCAAGATGGCTACCGGAAGTATGGCGAGCTCGCGCCGGAAGTGGAGAAATGGCTCAAGGCAGGAATCGCCGCGTCATGGAAGCAGCACATCGCACAAGTTAGTGTGTATGTAATGAACTGAGAAAGACGGCTTGTCTTTTCTGGCCAGCGGTCAGGGAGAGTTCCTGCTGATCCAGGGTCGACGAGCAAGGACGATCTAACCAAAGCGTAGTGGTGGTTTGGCCAGTCCCAACCAGACTCAGGGCGGCTTCACTACCGTTTTCAACCCCCAAAACAGAAAGATTACTGACATTAAAAGGACACTTTGCCTTTTTGATTCAGTTGGTCCTTCCGGCGACCCACTATTACCACCTATGCTGGCGCTATTGCCGTCGCCATTCTCTCACTTGCCCCTATTCGACTTTCATCTTTTTCTAAGCAGTGCGGCTGCTTCTGCTGTCCTTACACTGCCGAATTTATGGTTGTTTCTAGTGAAAAAAAGATGATGACATCAAATGGATTCCTCCACTAAACCAAGAGTGTCCTCATAGGCACACACACATCCATATAGAGTCACATTTTATCATATACCGTCGCACACACAGAGGAACTGTCGTTTATGTAGTAGAAGTAAAGCAGTGAAAAGGTCTTTTGACGCCAACGTTACTTGGTCTTACTTCCTAGTGGACATTAGAACCGCATGTCTGTGCACTCGGTTCGGCTGTGCGATTTGTTCGAAATTCCGCAGTATCGTTTGCATGTCTTGCCAATATTCGCTGCTTCTGTTGCTTCTTTACTTCTGCTTGACAACATAGCAGAGTATATTAAAGGTAATGTACCGAAACGGACAAGAAGACAGGGAGACATCGCACGAACACAACCAGCCGGACACAAGACCACAACGTATTGAAGGATACGATTACCATGTGAATAGACGCACTGAAAAGTAATTGAGTCATATGTCACAGAAGACAAGCACTCTGTCTTATCCAATAACAACGCAAGCTCGAAGTCGAATGATGAAGTCTTAGAAGTCGAACGAAGTAACCGAAGTCATCAAAGCTGAGTATCAAGTGGGAGGTTATTGAGATAGTCAAGAAGGAAACTTTCGAAATCGACTTTTCGTCGTTATCGAATGATGAAACACAAAAGCAGTTAAAGGAGGAAAGAGACGTAGAAAACGGCCCAGAAGTGATTTGTCTCGTGCACACCTGTGCCTTCTTGGTGGGGTTTTGGGGTGACATAATCGACGCACCGGAGCTCAACAGTGCCATGTTTCGTTCACTAAGAGCGAAACAATGTTTTCTTTAAAACAAAAAAAAAACAACCAATTGGCAGAACAACGTTTCTTTCTTGTTCCTTCAGCTCAATTACCCCTTTTAGTCAGTCTGTTTGTTGTCAGTGTTGATCACCTGTAGACAAGCGAGATCTTGTATATATATATATATATACATATATATTTTGCAGTTATTCCTTGTTTATTGACCAGTCAATCGACTAACATCAAGTCGTCCCACTGCTGGTGGAGGCTGTTCCTGCCGCTTAAGCCCATATAACTACTTGTCTCATTTTGTCCATTCTGAGCCGTCTTCTCATAAAAGTGTATATCCTACGTGAAGCAGTGAAATACAAAGAGATCCGCAGGCAGCAAAAACATGCACAGCGAGTAGCTGGCCATAGCCGTACGACGATCTACTACCGCACGATAGATACTGTGGAGTGCCGTCCATACAGTTTGACAGAATAATCTGCGGATGCCGATCGACACCGCACGGCATAGTGCCAGAGTTTGAATTGTGTGTCGGAACGGCTGAGCATCATCGCATGGCCTCCCGCACGCGGCGGGGGGTGCGCACGCCCCGACAAAGGACGTTCCGCATATCGACTGACGCTCTGCTGGAGCTTCTACTGCTCCACGGCTCGCTAAACAGACAACGGGCCGACGTACGCTCTGCTTGAACGCCGAAGTGCTTGAGCGGACAAGTCGAAGTCCCTGGCGCATTTAGAATAAGAGCTACCCAGTCGAGGCAAACGAATCACAGCGCCAGGAAAGAAGCGAGTCGCGATCGGCCATAGGCAAGCCAAGCAAGAACGCAACAGGGAACGGTCGCAGCGCATAGCACAGCATGCATCATCATTGTACGGTCCCATCAGTTCACCCGAAGCGTTCGTACACAACAGAGCGAAAGAGAAGACGCAAAAAACAAATAAATAATTCAAACAGAGACGGAGCAAGATGCGGAGGAAGCAATGGATAAAATCGAGTGGATAAGCTGGCATCACAGAGGACAACGACGAAGATCGACTGGCGCGACGCGGGCCGGACAATGCAATTGTAGACCCAGTTACAGGGGTACAAGTGATGATAACAACGACGAAAAAAGCCAATTCTGACGGCCCTGTGTGTGTGCTTCTAAAATGCAACATTATACAACACTGCGGTCTGTATGTATATGTGTAATGCCGAGGTCTGACTGAGATTATCGGGTAGAAAATTAAAATTGGCCGCTGGGCTGTTATGCTCGTTCACTTAAGAAGGTCTCACATTCTGACAAGTGGAAAGCCGTGACGGTAAAGATCGTTGTTTGCCTTCAGCCTGTCAGAACTATTACGTACTACTCAATCAAGATCATATGGCTGTAGTATGTCCGGCTGGTCTGTAGTTTTTGAACAATGTACCGTAGCATCGTTAGTGGAAATAGTGAACGTCCGAGCCTAAATCTCCATTTCGGGCACGTGATCTCACGCTATGGCGTGAGTCGTACGAGCGCCTATCATGGTAACCGACCTATTTTAAATACAATTCCAAAACACTTACAAATGAATAATACAGCGGCGCGATTTTAAACGAGATAGAATACAGACTAAATACGAAAATAGAGCTTTAACGCGAATAGTACGAGATTAAGCGAACATTACTTCTCCCTCTTCTCTTCTTTTTTTTTTTGTTTAGCGGACCACCTTGGCAAACGGGCCTAGTAAATGGTCACTTGTATTATGGCTTAAGATCTAGTCTTTTGTATGGATTTTTACAGTACTGCTATTCATAGACTGGGTAGACTTGGCCATATCGTCTGAACATCAAAAGCGCATAGTGAAGTATCACTCTAGCTAGCAGCATATTGCCAGCACACACATTAAGCACCTAAAAATAAAGGTCAACCAGGTCCTTTCGGCTTTTTTTTACAAGTTGTTTTGCTAGCTCGTTCGCCTATCTGACTCAGAGTTGCTAATATTGAACCGCTTGAACGCCAAAGCTAAGCATGCTAACCAATCATGGTTGGTGGTGCCCAGCGTCTGTAATAGCAACACCAACAACAATAACAAAAACAACGACAGAAGCCAGGCGACTTACCGAACGAAAGTCATCGAAAAACTAGACGCCACCTTTGAGCTGGCGATTACCAATGCCGACTGTCTGTTAGCCGCGGCGGCGATGGTCATGGTAAGCCGGACTGCGGAACAACCTTTAACTTCTTCGCCACTAGCGTCGCGAGGCCAGACGAGACGGGGACTTCAATCACAAGACTTCGAAATGTTAACACTTTGAACTAGTGAAAATACAGTGCCTCTAGCGATACTTGCAGTTCTAATCGGTATCGCTGTTGTCATGGCAAAATTTGTCGTAGTAATACGCTACCCCAATGACAGGAACAGACAGTGCGTTTTTCTCCTCGGTTCTTCTTGTCACTATAGCCGTCTTTCGATCCACAAACCGGCCGTCGTTGGCCGTTCGCACGAAGGAGTTTTTGTTTATCTAAAGAGTCGAAGGAAGATAAGCTTTTTGGTGCGCCGTGTGCCGCGAGTCTGTCCGTCTGTCGGTGGTAGTTCGACGTCGACCGACAACGAACGCACACAAATCGGTCCTGCGACCGCAACAACAACCACGGCGTCTGCCCTATGTGCCTGCACGCATTCTACTATACATTTCTGTGTGATTATGTGTGGCTATAACTGTGTGCGTGTATCTATCTGTCTTTTACTATTTGGAATTGTAGACGGTCGCTATCATGCTCGCCATTACTGCTGTCGTTACTACTACTACTATAGTACAAAGCAAAGTTCGTAAGCTGTGGGGGAAGTTGGACGCGTGTAGTTCTGAAGACAAATCGATGAAATCAGAGGATTCTTCTTGGACGGACTGCGGCGGTAACGGGCCGCGGCTAGCGAATGGTAAATGTACCCACTATGACATGGCCACCGTATGACCATTAATGGGAAAGAAAGAGATGCCGTCAAATTGCGCAACGGATTGGTCGTTGATAGCATTTCAATAGTTTCATGATTTTTTTTTAGTTTTAAATAACGAAGAGCTAGGGGATGGGAAGGGGGAGACGAAAAGCGATGGATTAGGGACAGGCCTTCGGCATCGGTCTTTTGTCCGGTAACAGGACATTGACGCATTGAGCGTCGACTAGATAGCATAGCTGTTAGGGAACATTACTAGCTGACTGCATCAAGCTCAAATAGATTGTGGAATTGAAATGGGTTAGCCAAATAGCTCGAATATGTTTTCGTTGATGCTTTTTGCGTTATTTTTTCGCTTGTCTATTACTATTATTGCATTGAAATAATATAAACATGGTTTTTATGTCCTCAGTTATACCGTAACGAATAATTGAAATGTTCAATATAAATCAAAGAACGTTCCAAGTACACATAACTTTATTTTGTGAAAGTATAGTGTGTGTATGTGTGTGTGTGTGTGTGCGTTTATAAATCACCTGCCGACATACATCTGTTGAAAGAAGGTTATCGATTTCGCAAAGTTGCTCTATGAATTTATGACGACGTTGAATAAAAATAGATATCTTTTTTAGATGTAAAAATCAAACAGCCATGACATTTTGACACCAATATAT
>NW_019214318.1:28292-43292 GCF_002532875.2 Varroa jacobsoni
AGTAAACATTTGCATAAACACAACGTAGTTAAAGTGCAGTGAAGCAATGAGGGTATGATAAGGGTAACGAAGGTATATAAACACTCGTTTAAGCTGTTCCTATTCATGCACGGCACTTTTTTGAGCTCTTCCGCTAATTCTCGGCCAACCATTGCTCTTCGTTCTTACGTGTTCTTCAATTCCGTGAAGAGTAGTAGCATACTTCCTAATATTTGAATATCGAGATGGACCCTTTGTTACAGACTAGAATTCACAAGTACGTAGCTGACACATAAAATGGTTGCGTAGCCATTGGTTCGCCTTCTTAAAACCGTCTGCCGCTAAGTTCGCTGACCGCCAATTTATCACTATCTCGTAGCATTCGTACTTCTACGCTTTTAGCTCAATAGACGGGCGCTCTCAATTAAGGCGTACCTCTTATTCGTTGACTCGTTCATGGCAGGTTCAGGAAGAGAAATATCATCTATACGGCTTACTTCGAACTTCGCTTTGTCATTTTTGTAGGACCAGTTCAAGTGGATGATCATCTGTAAATCTACGCCATGGCGACCTGCCTTAGGTAACTAGTTTTTTTTAGACCTAGCTGAATACCATCCCGCCTGTACGACCGCCGCCTGTTTCTTGGCTATTGGACAGCAGCACAAATGAAATACATTCAAGCCAGTGCCTTTTGAACCTACAATATGCTTCTTCTTCAGCCTGAACGTTTTGGTGACTTTAGGTTCGGTGCGTTGGTAGATGACGAAATACCCCCAGCGTCCATTTCGTAGGTCAGAGGGCCTTAAATAAAAACATGTTGGTACACTAGAGTGGTTTCTTGTTGACGCCGATGTTACTGCTGATACACTTCGCATGCGTGCATTCCGTGATCGTCATTGGCTCTCGTAAGCGGCAGGATAGTTTGTTCCCACACACTTAGGCTCAGCCTTCACCCTCTTTTTTGCTCCTTGTCTGGGTCTTTTAGCCCGCTAGTGTTGCTCCGCGTTCGCTCCTCCGAACAGCCCTTTCCAAGAAGAAATCAGTGTTTAGACTAATACAACAAACAAAACGAAAGATCTTCTGACTGACGCCTACTGAAAAAGGACGCATTTGGGCCAACGACTGTTGGATTCGCTAGGAACCTCATCCGGAGTTATTCAACTAAGCGGGTCAGTAAGTACGAGACGATCGCATCACTATTTTCACAGTTGAGAACATGATCGGAAGCCTCACCATGATCCCCATCATCCTGAGTAAAAGAAGCAACAGGGTCCGGTGATACTGCCGCTCTGTTAGCAGTCGAGACGGCGCCGTGTAAGTGGATCTTGTAGCTGGGCTAGAGCGGCTAATAGTTTTTCGTCATATTTAAGTAAGGAGAGTAAAAGTTAAACCAAGAGAAGTTAGCGAAAACGAACGGGGACGACTAAGCATGGCCTGTCGATCTGAGAGGTAGGTATGTTTTAGGATGTATATCTCATTTTAAAGTGATCGTATTCGCGCTCCCTGATGATCTCTTGTTCATGGCTCAATCTTAATTTTCATTAGCGTACTTATTAACCTGCTCCCATGCGATTTGATCCACTACAATCCCGCACAAAAAAAAGGTAACGCTTTCAACAAACGAGGGGGGCCACCCTAGATAGCAACAACGAAAAGCGTAAGCGGCTTGTATACAAGGAGTGAAAATTAGAAAGCATAGTAAGGAAACCGCCTGCTGTATCTCGTGCAAATGAGTGCAAGTTCTACGGTGCACACAGTAGAAACTGCCAAAAAGTCACACTTATTTTCTTATAATTAGCATATATCTGCGCGGAAGAACGTAGCTTGTATAAATATATCCAGGCAGTAGTTCCTGCAACTACTAAACTAAGCTAGCAACATATCGTAAGCCGACCACATCAATCCGTTCATCAACTTTTCGAAGTCGAGCTCCGGTCTTCAGAAACAAAGGGGTTCAGCGCAAGCTTTATAGCATCTTCGCAGTCATTCAATACACACAGTGAGAACAGCCGTAGCGGCACACGCGACACATATTATATAACTGATATGAATGCGGCTCCGAGCTCTTGGGCAAGTCGTCGTATGATTGTTGACACAGGCGGCAAGGGCTCTATGTGGGCGTTACTGTCAGTAATGGCTTCACATTCACTGTCAAATACAGTACACAATTTTTCAGAGGTGGGGGTGGACCCCCCCCCTTCATCTTCACATCCAAGGTTAACTGGGTATAGTCTGGTCAAATTTGCATTTTAGATGGGGCCCTGAAGAATGGAGGTTAAGCAGAAAGAAAAAATAAATGGGGGTTAAGGAAGGCATTGGGGTCACTTTGCTGCTGCCACCGCTGTCGCTGTGGTCGTCGCTTTCGTCGTTGATTCCGGCTCGACTCGATTTGAAATTTTGCAAATGTCTTTGCTTGAGCTACGTAAGACTTATCGTAAGTATGACACATAATCCACAGTTTGTAATCGTGAAAGCAGCCTTGCCAGCTTTAGAAGAGCCAAACAAAAGTTCTACCCTTTGATCAAAAGTTGATTTGAATAGCCAAAAAAAAAAGAAGATGATAATGATTCAACATAGAACGACGCTTTTAAATAACATTTTGGTGGTTAGTTCCAACAGTAAACTATTCGATTTATAAAAACAAACGATGTTACATGTTTGACAATTGTCCACCCTGTTGTTTGTCGTCTTGTGCATTTTTTTGCACTGCAATACGTCCCGCATTCAAGACATGAATATTGTATGGTAGGACTAGGATTGTTAGCGTGACTGCTATTCTGAACTTCTGTTTATACTCGTCTATTAGACGATCTGGCTTAATGCACTAGTGCTGAAAGAACAACTAACATTGATACTGAAGTTACTTAACACACTGCGACAATGTAGCAAACAAAACAACCCAACATCTTCTTTTTCTTTTTTCAAAATTTATGGACACATACACACGTATAAACATATATATATATATGTATAGAAGCAAACTGTTCAGTAGTCTTAAAAATAAAGCGTTACTTATCTCTTTATCTAAGTATAGTCTTTCCAGTATTTGTGATATTTATGTGCCTTGTTAAATACTTAAGCGTCAAAATGGCGTCACCGACCGTATATGTTTAAATGGGTTAGATGCAACTAGCCCTGCTACTTCTGTTGTCCGATTTTTATATCCAGACAAACATGTAGAGCACTCTCACTAAACTGCACCCCATTAAAAATATCGCTATTGCTATTATTGCCGTTGAAGTAGGTACATAAAAAGCAAAGTCGTTTATAATTGTCTAGTGAGTGCGCTAGGCAGCGCTAGAAGGACGCGAGGGATTGCCACCGAATTGTTCTGAGGTGCATACGGGATTCCAAGCAACTGGATCCCGTTCCGCTTACGCAGGCCGATTAGTGAGTTACCTCCGCGTGATACCGCAAGTAAGTGCCTGCCGTGGCCTGCTCTGCATCGCCTTCTCCCGTCAGACCTTTCTATATGTTTGTGTCTTATGTTAACCATTGAAGATAGTCATATAGCACAATTAACGAGAAGGCTAGCGAAATCTCAATTCGCCACTCGAGGAAAGATGAAAGACATGTAATATGACGTCCCTGTTCGATGGGCCTGAGCTCAGCAGGCCTGTAGTAGGCGTGGTTAAATGGCACATGTATGCATAGCTATATAAATTCCTTCGGCGGAGCACAACATGGCCATGTGTCCGTAAACACATTTGCATGTCTCTGTGCCATGAGTTTACGCGCATCCCCAACTGTCTATACTCGGCGAAATCATAACTTGCCACTACAGAAAGCGAGAAACCCCCTGGAACTAGCAGCGGCGACAACTGCAATAGCCATGCTGTACAGCGCCGCGTTGCGTGTGTCGCACAGCTTTCACTAGCTAGAAAAAAGCAGGTACAGGTCGCCCCCTTTATTTCAGGTAGCCGTATAGCTAGTTATACTAGCGTCTTGCATTACTATTGCTGTTAATAGAAGTAATTTTTTTTTCGTGGTCGATACGAAATCCGGCTGCTCCTTTCTGATGTTGCTGCTCTCACCGTCTCTACCCGTGTTTTCCCGTTTCCCCGGAATGCACCCATGGTATTACATCGTTGCCGAACAAATCCTTAATCCTCGTTGTTCAACCAGAAGGCGTGACAACTTTCCACTCGTTGAAAACATGTATGACCGCACTAAAGGCTAAACAATGGTAACGACCATATCATCACGATTTGTCGCTAAACTGCCTCCCTTTACCGCTGTTCGATTGGTCGCTAGGCGCTTGCTACCTACCTACCTACCTATTTATCCATCTGTGGGTAGTATTGTGTACATATAACCGCATTGTCACATAAAAGTACGGGTTACATGTGTCACTAAGAAAGATAATCGAGCAGACTGTCAAGAGCAACAGTTGAGTTACAACCCCGGTACTTGATAGAACCATCTGTAATTACCTAGCGTAATTACGTCTGTATCAGGTAATGAATACCAGAAATAGACTAACATAGCCTGTAAGTCTATGGAGTTATATGCTTTATCGTATTCATTCCTCGTTATATGGGGAAAAGCATGCAAGTAACGATAATGGCTTTCAGCTTTTGTTTCAATTAACTTCCCTCTTTCCGTAAGTTGCTCTTCAGAGTCGGTTGGTCGCTTCAAACCACATTTCTACCATCAGCGAGCCGGAACCTTACACAATAGTGGAATAGCAGAAAGCTGACCGATCGAAAGAAACAAAGCAAGACTTGCTTCCCATTTAACGTCATCCTTGACATAAAAATGGCAAACGTGGGAAATGAAAAATAGTTACTGAAACAATACTTTACTCCTTTGGGTCCTATTTGACAGCGAAGAGTGCCGATGTGCCGTACATAGCTTATCTATACCGAGTCGATACTATTATTACTACGCGGATGCTGTCCCTACGAAAAACAATTTATTCCCCGTGCATTCATGCTGGGTGCACGATGGAGGAGCCCAGAAGCAATGGGGCTATGGCAACGGGTTGGCTGTAAGCCGAGTTCTGCCGTTGTTCTATTCGTTCTGTCATTTTGTCTCGGGGTAATTGCTAAGCAGCTTTTCCCCTTTTCTTTTCTATATTCGTTTTTCTGGCTGGCTTGCTTACATTGCAGAATACCGATGGATACTTACTTTTTGTTGCTTACTTAGGTTTCAGCGACCAGCTCGTAGCGCTTCAAGATGCACAGTATATATATATATACGATGATGCTATGTGTGTGTGTCTGTGTGTGCATATCTTCGAAAGCATCATGTAGACGCTGGCGTCCAGTGGCGTGAGCGATGGTCGATATTCAAGACGCTTGTTTGTTGCTCTGGCCGATTCCCGCTCTCATTCCGCTCTTCGCACCAGCGAGTAGTTGCAACAGCATCGGACGTCGCGAAGACTGTTGCCCGTAAAAATAACAACAGCGGCGACTTAAAGCCAACAGCTATTTGCATGGCACGTACAGCAGACCATGCCACTGGCACAATGCGACGACCGGCTGCCGCAGCGACAGCATCAGCGGCGTTACTGCCACGACAACACGAAAGAAATTATGAGAATACGAGGGAAAAGCGATGGTCCACGATTCGGGTGTGCTCTCGCTTGCTTACTTATGATCACCGTCGTCGTGTGTTGTTTTTAAAAGTCATCCTTTTTTGATTCATTCATATGAATCTCGCTTGTTCGACTAACGACTATTTTCGAGGTTTTAGCTTGATTTTTCCTCAGCGACCAACCGACCGACCGACCGACTGAGTTTACGTAGCGGGCGCCCGCGTCATATCCAACGAGTTCGCCGCCATCTTTGTCCTGGCATCGACTGTTTGTAGTAGTCATGATGAAACGACAGCATAGCTCTATACGGCGCTCTGTTAGTTGTATTGGCCGCCGTGGCGCTCCTTGTTCCATACATCGTCGTCATCATCATTCACAGTAACGCCATTATCAGGATCATCGACTTCTGCTGCTGTTGCTCTGTGCCCAACCTCGTTGTCGTCCTCGTTATTTGTTCAGTGACGGCGGCGGCGGTAGCAGCAGCAGCAGCAGCAGCAGCCACTTCGTCTTACTTACGTGGATGTCTTCGACGACGTTGAGCTACGGCTGCTCTTATTCCACTGTAACAGCAACGAGTGGCCAACGTCGAGTGCAGAACGGCAAGCAAACGGCCGTTGAACGATGGATCGAGAGGGCGGCTGGCCCGCTGGCTAACGGGTGCACTCGTTCAATTGCCGCATGACCACTAATGGACGTCAACAACGTCACCTTGCCTATTTTTTCTTCTTTATGTTGTCGTCTCGTTTTTTGTCGTCGTCGTTTTCTTTGAGTCGCCACCTGCCAGCCCATGGCGTCTCGATGTGTACCATGCATGCGAGCTTTGACCGCTATTTCCACAGCGAGGATAGAGGCGAAGCCATCTCCGTAGAAGCAGTAAACCAGGACACTCCATACTTTCCTTCGCTTTCGCGTTTTTTTTCGTGGTGCGCATACGGACACGCTACGGGTCTCTGGCGTTCTTCGGCTGTTGTCTTCTGGTCTGTTTGCTTCAGGCGCTCCGTGTAGCTGCTATTGTAGCTGATGCCTTCGCTGCTTAATGATGATG
Source organism: Varroa jacobsoni (assembly GCF_002532875.2). Lineage (NCBI taxonomy): Eukaryota > Metazoa > Arthropoda > Arachnida > Mesostigmata > Varroidae > Varroa > Varroa jacobsoni. The sequence goes on from NW_019214318.1 coordinate 34,856, forward strand.
TTAATGCAGCGTCTTTAGCCATTTCTGCTGCTTTTGTTTAATCAGAGAATACAACGAAAGAATGAGCGTACGAACGAACCGCCAACCGATCGAACGGACACATGGACGGATAACTGGCGGATCGTCTGCTGACAGAGCGGTGATCTCTCGACGACGGTGGCGGTGGCGGCGGTAATGGCAGATCGCCGCCGCCGCCGACGATGGGGTTCTGTGGCTCCGTGTGCCTCGCGGCCATAAACCGTCATCGTTTTTGTTCATCATTTAATGCGGTGACTGCTGCTGCTGACGCTTCTGTCGAACGTGTAACCTAACTACGCGACGCGCATCTACGCCTGTTGGTCGGTTCGTATTGCCGTTTTGTTCCGATATTTTCCTCTCGACGGCGATCTTTTGCTCCGCTGCTCTGGATAGCCTCGTCGTTCTCTTGGAGCCGCTCGTCCCATTGTTTTGCGTTTATTTAAACTCGTCCTTTCGTTTACCGTAAATACAATGCCGTTTCGTATGGTCACTGGATAAGACTAGGTTGACTCGTTAGCAATCCTAAGCAAAAAAAATATTCCTCGAACCACACCAACGACAGCAACATCAATAGAGTTAAACCTTGCCAACTAATCGCTATCTATTATTCATTTTTATTATTTAGAGCCGTCTTTATACCTAAAGTAAGAGTGAGCAAGTTCGTTGAAAATAAGCAATTTTACGCATTAGGAAAAGGATCGAGTTATAGAGAGAAGAAGGAGGCTGTAATCAACAGAACGGTAAATACGTCCTCGGATACATATGTATATCTGGTCACTTGTGAAAACCATTTAAGCGAGCAGAACGTTCAAACGGGTCAGCTTGTTAGCTCACTACTCCACAGTATCTGTATTAGCTCACCAATATATTTTGACTTATACTGATAGACGGTCTATTCGTGATAGGTCATCTTGTGCACGCTTCTTATATGACTTAAGTCAAACGTGCATACTTTAGCGTCGTGTGTTTTGTAATCATTTCGGTCAAATCATCAACCATTTCTTTTCATATATAAATAGGTGCTAGCTGAAGTCGCCGATGACCACAACGTCAACAACAGGGCCGTCGACAGCTAAATGATTTCGTGACTTGAGTTATTTCTGCAAAGGTAAATGTTTTTCCTACACTGTTGCTACATCGCTGGCTGTAGTACTAGTTTTAGATGAGTGCGTAAACACACGCCACCCTGATCCTCGTTTGCGTTCATCGTCTCCGGAACGGACTCTTAATAAGTTCATGATTTTCTGACCCTGTGCGCCCTTTTTGTGACTCGCACCGAACTTTTTCTATTTTTCCATTAGACCCACGTCTCCTTGCCCCATCCCGTTTGCTCCCTGGTTCTCTCTCTTGTTTTTTCTTTTCGTCTGCTCCTTCCTTATACTTCATTTTTTCTTAGAGAGCATCTCTTTCGCTTGAGCAGAGAAAATGGTCGAGTATCCTTTTTCTCGGAAACGTTCACATTGCAGATTGCATCTAGTGTACCTTATGTTATGCTGGCTGTTTCTACTAGTTTTCTTAAATCTTTCCTCTGCTATCGACACAAAAACCGATAAGCTGGTGGCTTGATGACGAAGATGGTTTAAGTTTGTCTAATATCCTCTGTACGAGCAGGAGATGGCTGGCTGAGCGTTCGCTGCAGGTTCACTTCCAAACGAACGCCGTCCCTGGTAGACCTCCACAACCGCCGGAAAGAAAGGCCCAGCAGCAGTAACAGCAATAAAGATGGAAGGCTAAAGCCTTCTTCGTCAACGGCGAAGATGAAGACGAGCAGAATTTTAACATCGACGCCTGACGGGTCGAATGAGCGATCGCGACACTGACCATAAAGATGAAGGCATCTGAGGCGGAGCGTAGAAATGAACGGTGTTGCTGGCAGAAGGACAGGATGAACCGTGCGGCAACTCTCTGAAGGTTTACAACGGTGGTAGCGCTGTTGAAAGGAACTATGTAAACCGTTCGAGAATTTAAGCTTTGCCCTAGCACGAAACGTTTATTTACCATATCGTATATATTATATATGTATACTAAAAGTTCGGTGTAAAAGCAATGTATCGACCCGTTCATTATACATTACTTGGACTTTATGTAACGCCTTCGCCCGAAATCTTGAGGTGTCATGCTATTGCTATTCCTTACCACCAAGCAACATCTCCAATTCCAACGACCACAAAGGGCTTTCGACTGTTTCGAGGTAATGTACCCTTTCCGATTCGAAATTGATCCACATTTGATCAGATTTACATACATCTTTTAGTTAGGACCGCAGGAAAGGCCCAGCTGGCCGGCATTGTCACTCTATTGCTACATAGATGTATTGCTATTATAGATGCCCGCGCTATAGCTGCTGTTGTCCCTGTAGTGAATTATTACTATTATTATTATTAGGATTACTGATGCATGCTGCGATATTTGGCCGTATTCGTTCGTCGGATTCGACGGATGTGGGTTAGGGATGGGGTTGATCGGTGCGATGCTCGAATGGAAACACGATCATTCAGCCGAAACGGGCAGCCTCGTCGTAGTAACAAGAATTTTTTTTTGTTTGTCCCTGGCTTATATTGCCGCCTTGGCGAATTAAACAGATGGGATTCGGACCGCGATAGGAGGCTGTCTTTTCTTTTCAGGAGGAATCGAACCGGATACAGGGACATATAAGCGCGTCAGCTCCGATACTGGTGACCTGTTGTAATAGCGCCGCGCAAGAAAATCCCTCTTGTCGCTACTGTCGTAATGCGATATACGTAGCAAGCTACGGTACAGCTGAACGGCACAGTCATCGACGACTCTGACCGTTTCATTACGATGTCGAGTGTTCTCGGTCGTAAACTGTATTCCCATTGTAAATTTACGGTGGCTGTTGTTATTGTTAATAGCAATTTTAAAGTGCAACTTCCTGGCTTTTCTGCTACAACCGTGATTTTGACTATGGCGGTTAACCACTTGCAAACAGTATGCATAGTTCAATAGATAAATATTATAGATGGATAGACAGAGGAACAAAGCATAGACAACTGCTTATATAACGGCAGCCACAGTTTGTCACAAATGAAACATATTGCAACTATAGCTGTCTTGGTAGCGGTAGCCAATCGTAAAAAAAGCCAAGATGAAGAAAAGGAGTAATAGCTAGAAGATGAGTATTAAGGCGAGCTGCCACACAATCGGGGGTACAACCCCATGCTAGATCACATGTGAACGTAGACAGTGTCACGGGGGGACAGAACGTGTCCGTACCGACACGCTGCATGGGCAAAGATCGACAATGATGATGATGACGACGACGAGACAAATGCATTCGTCTAGCGACAAGTGACTGTATACACCTGACAGACGCTCTGTTTCACCTAGTGATAGTTTTCCAATGCTAGAAATGAGTCGGCTTCTGTTGCGACGGCGACCTTTGTCGCTTTCTCTGGTTGCTGTTCTAAGCAGAGGTACAAACAGAAAGAAAGAAAGAACGCCATCCTTTCGCCGATATAAAAAACAGAGGAAAAAGTCAGTCAATGACTTACAGGTCTGATTCCTAGCTGAGCTCACAATGAAATAACAGGAATCTAGCAGCATAACTGGACGCAAAGCTTGTTCAGATGAAAGGAAGTGACGTCTATAACGAATCAGCGAACGGGAGATGAATCACGACACACATATAGTGGCTCATAGTGCGTTCCGCCGAATGAATCAAGCCAATATCGCTGCTGTGGTCGGGAAAAGCGGCACGCTCTGGTGCCCAATAATATTGCTTGCTCCTGTTCGATAACTTTTGTATTGCGTATTTCTTAGGCTTTAAGATGTGAATTAGGGAAGGCAACGAAATATCACACAACTGTTTGTAGCCAAAGTAATGGCCCAGTCATCCTGTAGCACGGAAACGTAAAGCTACAAGACTATACCATACACACCTTATAAAAATTTGATTCCATTATTTACCATAGCAGCTATATTGTGCTATACAATAACTTTCTTCATCCACACCCTGTTCACAGGTACGTTGATGGCGGGACCGATAATATTCCGTTATTGTACTTCGTAAAATTAGAATATTTTCTGTATAGCATGCCATTCTTTGCAGCCATAAGTGTATTCTTTTTATCTTTAAGTGGCAACACTGAGGCGTACAAGAAAGCTGCTGCTTGGAGAACGATGGAAAATGGGTCCAGGCGTTGCAGTCACCGGGAGGAGGAGTCGCGGGTGAACTGAAAGGAACTCAAGCGTTCGGGGAATCAGACAAGTTTCAACAGGGCACATCAATACAGTGACGGCAGTGCTGGTCTAAACAGAATACATTATTACGTCTGCCGCCGCGACCCTGACGATGAGAAAGGAGGAGGAGGAAGAGGAGGAGGAGGAGAAGGAGGCTAATACAGAGATGTGGTTTTCGAAGCTGTTGGCTACTGGCAGCGATTGGTGTAAAAGCTGCACGAGGCGGTATGTGAGGGTAACCAAAGGGGAAGTGTGCAAGGGAGTGGGATGGAATCAGGACGAAATTGGGGCTTCCCAGTCCAAGTGCCAGGAAAGGTACTACCGAAGATCTGTATAGATCTGAGGCGTGGGAAGACCAAAAGGGGATCAGCCAGGAAAACAGGTAGAAGACAGGGGGAGCCGTCCATCACGCAGCTAGTTTTAGGTGAACTATGCGGTAGAAGCCACCATGCCTGCATGCAGGAAGAAGCTACTGCAACAGAACGGTCCAGGACGGCAAAGGCAGACGGGAAGCACCGAACCACAGACCGCGTTGGCTGAACTGCTATGAACTAACGGAGTTTCCGGCAGAGAAAGCTACCTCTAGCCGATACATAAACTTCTATAAGCTCCCTATACAGATACCTATTCCATTGCCTAGGTAAGCAACGAACTTCCCGACTGCTAGCGAGTCGGTCAGCAACCCTCCGGCAGACAACTTCAAAGCTGCTGTTGACTCGGCTGCTCCTTGTGAGACAGTCTGATTTAAGCCTACCGGAGGCAGTTGCAAACACGCCGAGCAGTAGTGGCCCAGTTCCTAGCTGGCTCGCTCAATCCAACTCGCTTGCTCACCATGAAATTCACTGGCCCACTATGGCGACATTATAACGAAGGCGCCGGTGGTGGTGTTAGTGGCGTTCGTGGGGCATCGCTGTCACGTTTGCTCCAGTTGGACCGTCAGCAAGATAGGTAGAAGCTACGGCGAGGGTGCTGGAAATTTTTTTGCAACATTTGTCTATCTGTCTGGAAGTCAAAAAAAGGCCTATGGCAAGCAAAGGGTGAGCAGGGTCCGAATATCCTATACGAATATGTAATATGTTGGCAGCGGAAGGACTTTTGCTCGTTTAGAAAAATTCCGGGGCTGTTCGTTTCTCCAGTTTCCTTTTCTTTTGCTCACCATCATGACGGCACCAGTCGAATGACAAAGATGATGAGCGCAGTGGGCTAGACTTAGGTCGTATATATATGGACGTTACACAAGAAAACTGTTCCAGAGGGCGTGTAACATGCCCAACAAATGAACCCGGCACTGATAGGCACACGCGCACAACGGCATAGACCCTATGAGAATCGTCGGCATTAGTAAAGAAGAGTGGACACGACCAAGCAACGCAGTGATGAAGGGATTCGCAATCATTCACTTAGGATATTTTAGCTGATTGTTAATTTTTGTTTTTGTCCTGTATCTAAAAAGATAGATACCAGCTATGTATGCATTGGCAAGAAAAATATCGCTAACAAACATTTTCACAAAGGTGTCTTCTATATATCAGCGTCTCGCTCTCAAACAGTATCAGAAGTAATCCTCCCTTTTCATCGTACTCTTTTACTATCAAATTGACTTTCGATTGCATATACGCGACGCTATAAGCCATCTGCACGGACTACCTATGCCAAGTTTTTGTTCGCACCCCTCCCATGCAATACTGCAGCAACGGTGCTGAATCATACGCTGTAGTTATTTGTGGTTCACCTTTCTCACCGGCTATATAATTGTCGATTCGGGGACGCGGGGAGCTCAAGGTGTCACTCACCTGCAAGGCAAAAAAGAACGAGAACGAACAGAGTATAAGTCGACTAAATCCTCTAATACCTTTCACTTGAGGTAGTCGTCTACCCGGTCACTCACTAGAGCACACAAACGTCCTCACACACTTACACAGACGCGAATGAAGGCTCGTGAAGACACTCCTTGTACATCGGCAGCTGGCCCTTCAAGAAGCCTCTGCTTTCTTTCTGTTCCTGCAGCCGCCCTTGACCCCTCAGCGTACGATTTCATAAAGCTGTCACAGCTTCCTATCGACCGAATCTATACAAGATAAAGCCTTTGGTTGGCCTTTTTTTCTAGGTCAACCAAATGGGTAACGTGTAATACATCCGTATAACTTAAATCTTGGTGGTACATATAAGTACGTACTTAGACCCATACTCCCTTTCGTTATTATTGATGCTGAACGTAAACAAACGAGCACTTGTAAAGTGAGTATGATAAACTGTTACAACAATAAATGAAAGTTGACAGGAGTCGATCTAAAGATACATCACCAAGCGACTTCGGAACGATGTTCGATGTATCTGATTGTTGCATCTATGCGTGTAGGTCGAAAAGGGATGATCTTTCGGGATCGAGGGCGTCTCATCAATGATAATCGACAGTATTGAATTCTGTTTTACCGTTTGCACTCTACACTCGTTCAGTATCATTTCTAATTCTTCGACCTTCGCTTCAAGCATTCGCCGCTGGGAACGTATCAAGCCATGCTGCCGATATAACAGCCATTCACATGGTTGATATAAATTTAGACATCCTGTCGCCAGGAGAATGCTACATATCATAAGGTACGTCATAAATCGGCTCGCTTGTTTATTGCCCGTACGCCGATCAAAACAACACAGATCATTTGACGAAACCATCCGCTGAAAAAGAAGGGGAAGCGACTATCCAATAACACAAGGGCAGTGACGGTGGCATCGGTAAAGATGACGTCGGCGGCACCGCCGACCATGTTGACGCTCAGACAAATTACTATTATAGCTTAGCTTTGATTACCTTAGCAGCTTTTGCTCGTTGTTTGATTTGTGCTGCTAAGCCAGTAAAATATCGGTTAAGCAAAAATAGATACGAAGAAAACATTAAATAAGCGAATCTAGTAGAGATACGTTAATACTTATACAAAAAGCCGTTGTCGTCATGATTGCCACATCTTTTCTATTCTTCTATCTGACGAGCATCACGACACGACTCATCCATGTAATACGTCTATTGATTTTTTGTCTTCTTGATGGCAAGCTCCGTTTTCGGTCCACGCATAACTATTTAAAATCGACAGAAAATTAGTTCAACCTAAGTCCGTCTATTAGATATTGATCTACTCGTCATTAAGATGTCTGCTAATGGCAAACTAGACTCCCAGAGGCAGACTAGTACATTTAGCCGAAGGTCGACCAGGGCCCGCGGGAAGAGCCCAGTCTAGTATGTATCACTATATGCCGATATAGCACAGAAATGAATGCGGCCTTTTAAACGAATCTTGTGTCCAACAACTTAAGATGGCACGGTATCTAACGATATTATGCCCGTCGATTCCTGGGATGACCCCGCCTTAATCCCAAGACAACACACGGGCTGTCTTTTACCCTGCAGTAAGAACACAGATTTTAGACACAGGCAAAATGGCCGTAACAAAAATATTAGGCTCGACCCAGCCACTATCATAATCCTCATCCGCCTTTTCAATAAAAGACGAAGAATCGGACTGTATTCTTCTGCCTTGTAGTACGTGTAAAGTCGCCTGTGCAGCGTGTTGAAGGACCGAGTTGCACTCGGCGCCTACACTTTACGTTAAAGGCACAGGTCGGTGCCGGCCCCGGGATGAACACGAACCACTACTATTCGAGCAGAGTTCAGTCCACTCTTAGGAGGCGTAGTCTCACTTCTTACTCACTGGAAATGAGCCAGCATTAGGGTTCAGCTAAAGTGAACAAAGCCGGTCCGCGGCCCATGTCTCCGCCGTTGCTTTGTAGAATTTAATCCCAAGCGCAAACAGCGTCACGGAGAAAGAAGAAACGCGAGAGAACGTATGAGCGAGCAAGCAAGCGCATTTGCTAGGTAGGCCAAAGCGTTGGCGAGCCGCTGTCGATTCAGCTATCTCCATCGTCTTGGAAACGGCTAATCGAACCTCTTTCTAGACCTAGATGAAGTGTCCTAAGTCTATGCGATCTAGCCCGATCTCTACTCCGCTCTGATCTTCGAAGTTCCGTTGAACTGAGGCGCCATTATCGACTAAGCCACTGTATTTACTCTCCATAGCGATTATGCGTTGTCTGCTACGATATTTGTGCACAAGGGTGTCGCTTGTTCCACCCGATCCGGCGCCCTAGTACTAGTAGTAGTAGTAGTATAGTAGTAGTAGTAGTAGTAGTAGTAGTAGTAGTAGTAGTAGTAGTAGTAGTAGTAGTA
>NW_019214319.1:0-39059 GCF_002532875.2 Varroa jacobsoni
ATAGAGAGAGAGAGAGAGAGAGAGGCTTTCACATGCTTTGGTGTAACAGCCACTGAACAAAAATCCCCTCATACCACATTGAATGAAGTTATTGCGACCCGTTGAGAGCAAGCAACTTAAAGAGCGCGCAGAAAACAATGACGAAGTTTTGCTATTGAAGCCAGATGAGAAACTTACCGCAGCAAATGGTTTAAGGCTACGGCATACCGGTATTCGGTGCATTGTTAGTGAAAAAGAAACTGTCTATATTTTTGTTGTCTTCTTTTTTACACTGTGATGTTGCTGCTTAGTCCGTGACCGCTGCATTCAAGTTCCTTCTACAATAACATCAGTATGCAGCAAAGATTATCTTAAAATGGTTCTTAAAAGAGTACAGATTTATCCGCGTTTAAAGCTATGTGCTATGAGAAAGTCTTCAATGGCGATAAATCCACGGCTTTCCGAACCGTGTCGTCTAACAGATCAACGTTGGATTGTGGTTAGACAGAATGATTCTGACATCAAAGATTTTCTTTCTTCTGAATAGGCCAGATACGTTCGAATCCCTCTCTGGAAATAAAAAAAAAAAACAGCAATCATGTGTAAGGTATTTATATTCGTTTTGTGCTACTTTATCGTGTTTAGCCCCATTGCCTTCAATTTAATTCTATTACTGGTCTTCCTCAGAGTTTCTGTTGTATGTCTAAAATTCATGAGGGAAACAGGTACATAGATCAACAGTTTGATTTGACGTCTTCCGGTTGTCAGTCAGAAATGAACAGGTAGAAAAAGAAGCTACTGAATACGCGCGGACATATGGACATTCTGTCAGTGCGTGATGATGATGAGTTTTTTCCACGCAGGAGCTTGATCCGTGAAAGATAAATTTTGAGTGATGGTTCCTTTTATCCCGGTATTCTTTGTACACTTACTGTTTGTCCACTGACTAAATGAAAGCATTTTACTAAAATTGTTTCTGAACTATCGAAAATAATAATAAGGTAAACAACGCCTTCGAACAACGGATAATAAATCATGAAATGAATCTAACAAATTATCTCAGAATGATAACATCAGAATATTGAATACACTGTTATCGGAATGGATATATTTTAGTTTGAGTCTCTACTGTCAATATTATGTAGAATTTTATAATCGTTTCTTATCTATAATTTACCTATCCTCTGGTGTTCGATAACGCGCTGGCGATTATTTCTATAACAACGCTAACCAAAAAAAAAAAAAAAAAAAAGACTAGATATCCGCTACTGATACGCGAAGATGCCCGGGTCAAAAGTACAATGTCTACGCCAACCTACTACTACTACGCTCGATGATGATTTACTCATGAGGTTGTCCACCTGATAAGTAAATCATCATCGAGATAAGATCTCCCACAGTCGCTATCCAGCTGCGGATATAAATATACGGTCGCCTATGTAAATGGCTCACAGCTCTGATGGCAGGCCTAATTAACGACAGCGCAGAGAGTAATTTCAAGACAAATCGGCCATTCTGTGAATTTTATAATTCTAACAATTGTAATAACAGGAGCCAAATGGAGGCTGTCTGCAACACTGGTTAGGTATGAAATAACAACGTTTTCCATTGCTATTATGTATGGAATCTACGTCTCTATATAGTTATTATTGTTTAACAGTTAACTGCAGAGTCCAAGTAATGAAACTAGTCTTCGCATCAAAGCGAGTGGGATACAGATAATTGATTCTTGCGTGAAGAAAATAAAAAAAAAAAAAGAAAAACGAGACAAAATTGAGATGTGACTGATAACGATCAGGCTTTCCTATAGAGATATGCGGCGTGGATTCTTATACATGTATATATTAGCCGGATGTGTAGTTGGACCTAATTATCATTTTGACAATATAATTATTATGATCGACAGTTTGCAACGTCAATCAAGATCGATGGGAGTATCTCGTGTGTAAATAGAAGGACCTTTGTACACTATACCGTAGACGAGTTTACTTTTCTCCTTTTTCTGCGGCCTTATAAATATCATTAGGAATAAATTATATGCGGATATGCCCTAGTATTGATATTAAGAGTTAATAGACACTGAAGCGACTTTCAGGTACGGTGCTCGCAAATCGGGCAAGGATTACATAATATAAAATCAAATACTATAATCGAAATGTAGAGACTTTGTGTAAGCGTGTTATTTCATTTCCGTGAATTTGTCGCGCTGCGAAAAATACAACACTACTAATAAAATGGACAATAAAAACTAACAAGTTCGAAAAAAGAAATCGGAAATCATCAGACGATTAGTATCATCTGTGTTAATACCTCGTTTTCACTATAGTTCCTTTCGTTGATTTTCGTATACGATCTGAGGTGGTGAATCCGTATCGTAATTACAAAATGATATACGCTAAGACGGTCCTGAAGGCGATGACGATTTTCAAAGTGACGGTACACAATGTAGCACATTCGCAGATGTTAAACCCGTTAAGAAGAATCGTATTTGCCAGAAAAATCCTATGGTGAACGTAAATCAATCGTAATTTGTGAAAAAAAAAAACGTTGTTTTTTTCCTTGAAGTTTTATTTTCTGCACTGTTTCCTTCTTTTTCGACTGAGCTACATACGGTACGTTATTTTGTTGCGAGCGCAGAGTATAGGTATCGCTACGGTAAGGAAAATGACTTCGAAGGTTTGGATTTGCATCAGTGACTGTGATGCTGACCAATTGTGCCTTCTCTTTTTTCTTCATCAATCGGCTGCAAATGGACGGTAACAACGTTGCTAACCACAGGCATTATTACACTCCCACGCGTAATAGCACAAATGCAAAACGTTCGCTGATACCGAGCAGATAGGCTTTCAGACAGATAAATTCCGACGTGACTCCTGACCTATCGGTATCAAAGCGGAAATCAGTCGTGTCTGCAATGGACATCTCGTTCTTTTTTGAGTAACAACCTTTGCTTGCCATACAGAGTAGATGAAGTGTATATCCGGAAACGACAGCGAAGAACACAACAGAATATGCGGCAGTCTCATTCTCATAATGGCCGAGCAGTTGATAGAAGGAAAGATCCAGTAGTTATATCGGATTTCAGTGTTGAGGTATTATTAATCGTAGTACCGTTATGTAAATATTTAGTCCAACCGACCAGCAACCGGTGACTTCCCTTAACGGAATTTACAACGGTCTGCTATTCTCCTACCGTCCGAGGGTCTGAGGTCAAATCTGCTCATCGGTCATTGTAGACAAACTCGCAAAGCGTATTTACCTAGCAGCTGTTTTCTTATTCGATGAGACTACACAAAAAGATCATCCGGAACTGTGGCTTGTTCTCGCATGACGCTTATTACACTTCAGCTTACCCCGTAAGCCATTTTGAGCATTCTGCATCATGTATGATGTACTATGTCTTACAGATCGCACAGTTCACAGCTGTTACACGGAGGGTTTCTCATTATGGAGTAGTTTTTATCATACCGCAACAGTCGCAAACGTTACTGCGGGGAGACAAGTCGACAACAAGCACTCTCAAGCGACAGCGATCGGGGGAAGCGGCTGGCGAAGATAGCAGTCCCCTCACATCTTGGAGAAGAAATGAACAGTAGGTCGTCAGGTCCACAAAGTAAAATAGAATCTCGTTTGTGATTCGGTTTACTGGTGAAATATATACCCACACGGCCGCTATAGTTTAATAACTTTCCCAACGACAATACGACTGTCTGTGGCGAAATAACTTGAATACTAGTGGTTTGTTGGTGATCAACGTAATACGCGTTGTTAGTACGCGCGAATACTTACGCATACAGGCACATCTCGCGTTCGACGACGAAGTATTTTATTGGGATGCCTCTTGTTATATTCTATCGAAAGCTAATTAAGGAAAACTAAATAACTTCTATGTCTGGTTATTTTTGTGTAAGCTTGTGTAAAGCAGTAGGTTACGAAAACCGAGACATTTCGTCACTTCAGTCTATGCTAACGCAAGAACAGCCGTTTGAGTCTGCTCCAATGTAGTTATTTCTTCCAGTAAATGAATATCGTTGCAGAATATTAGGGCCCGTTAATAATTCCCGTAGCAACTAGCGAACATATCGTTTCTCCTTTATTAATAACAATATAAACGCTATGGTGTGACTTAACAAACAAATCTCGTCCCTTAAGATAGGTGGATCAAGCGTGTATCTGACTGATATACGAGCATACATTATCTACATTTACAGATCGATTCTCGTTAGCGGCGCCAAACGTGTCTAAATTATTGGATTACGAAAATAGTGATCACTTATGTAGTATAACAATACGAAAGCGTATTAGATGACTGAAGAGAGGTGTCAATTGTAAATTATTTGATGAATTAGACAAGGCATGCGTAGATCAGCGATGGTAGCGATGAGAACATATTCTATTATTATTATAATTTGAATGGTACGATTTTTCGTACTGGCTAGTGAAATAAGACCTAGGTAAGGCACAATATAATCGCAGGCTTTACACATAGATCCTGCGCACACTTGTCATATCTGTGAAAGAAAGAAAAAACGGAGCTTTTGCAACGTGCCTCTAGGGTGATACTCAGTGCAGACCTCGAACAGTGATGCGTTCTCACGATCAAAGGTCAACGTTTATCGTACACATTCACAGTTTGAGTTAGTTACAGAATCTTATTTCAGATATAAACATTTGAAGTCAGCTTACTCTGTTTAGAGAAGTCCGACTCAACGCTTGATCGCATGAAAGAAGAATAGATTTGTCGGGATGAAGCGACCATTTCAAGACTAAATCAAGCTTTTGGTGAATTACGCCGCATTGTGTATTGAAAGCTATTTCCGTTACTCTGTATCCAGTGAATCGTCGTAACTACTTCGATGGTCCTGTTTTAGGTATACCCACTTGAATTTTGCCGTCAAGTCCGCACTGCTTTTATGTTGCGTAAAAATTAAAAAAAAAAAGTGAAATCAATAAGACTGATGCTACTGACGTATGGCGGGCAGAATTTTCAGCAGAAATTTATGTCTTCTTATTCACAGTAAAACGCTTTAGCTATCGGGGAAGATGGTTTCGTATCCTATCATGGTATAGGCGTAACTTTTATGGCTATATATACATAGTTTAATTCGAACATTTTAACCCGATCAAATCGGAACAAGCTTGTCTTCAGCAATAGCATTTTAGAGGGATACCCGATAGCAAGCGGAAAGACGTTCCTGAAGTCTCGAACCACTAGAAGGCAGCGAGCCCAGAGTAGATTCAACGGATCCATACATATATATATATACACATATATATATATATACACACATACATATATATATATATATATACACATATATATATATATATACACACACACATATATATATATACACACATATATATATATATACACACACATATATATATATATACACACATATATATATATATATATACACATATATAAATAAAGAACACTTGCCATTTAAGTTTTGCATGCATGTACCTCCTTTATTTAGCCTATTAATAATTATTATCTTGATAATAATCGTCGTTATAGTATTAATAGATGCTTTTAACTCACCTCGTAGGCCCAAATAGTTCGTTTTAGCATTTACAATTTTTACATTAAATATTACGAGGCCGTTCTTCCATTCGGTGTATGGACACAGGCAGTCGTATTTAGCTCCTTTATAGGATTCTGCCAAACTGGATCGCTTGCATCGTCTACAACGATCGACGCTTCGCCGGTGTTCCGTTTCCCATTTCGGTTTTCTGCCTCTCCTATCCTCCTCTCCTATCGGCTATCCTCAAAAGTCACCAGCTTGTACAAAGTTTTTGTTTGTCTATCAAGTTCTTAATCATGACTATATTGTAATCACGCACTGTCCACCTTCTCTCTAGGCAGAATTACATTAGGTTCATCGTATCCGCCTCGTAGAACAGTTTATTGATTACCGATACACCAATTAATTCCATTCAAAACTCTATAACGTGTACTTGAAAGCAAACAGTAGGATGCATTTGTCTTTACCATCCCTTTAGACTATCGAATTAATTGTAGTTTTGTTTTTCTTGGTTGTTTTTTTTTAATTGGACACCTTTCTCTCAGGCGAATTGCATGTTCCCTTTAGTTCTTTTGCTGTTGCTGACAATGGACATTAACAGTGGATGGTTATTATCATCAGTGCGTAATGTTTTTCCTAGAATAGACCCACAAATGTATCATCCGCATATTTGCTTTTATTTTGACTTTTTTAAGGAATTCAGCATTTACAAACCAAAGTTATAACACAATGAACCGAAGAACGAAATAACGTACTAATGTTATCATGTCGTTCTTGTAAACGCGTTCGCACTTTATTCCTACACGTTAATAATATTCATCAATGATTCAATATTATCATTGTCGATGGTGTTTCTTTAATTAACGACATTTCCATATACACTTATCCCCACAAAAGATTCTACAGGCGTTATTCGCTATAGTTTAGATCTGGTTGTGTGATTTCATTGTGTGGTCGCAAGTTGCCCCTTGCCTCTGTCAACGACGTTGCCCCTACAACACACGGCAGCCACCTCGAAGTCACACTCATCTCATATCACAGAGAAAAAGAAACCGGAGCTATTGCGAGTACGCTTCACCGGAATTTCCCTACACGACTTCTTGAGTTGACAATAACTATCTTTCTTTATATATACACAGATCATCTTTATGTCTTAGTAATAAGTAGTATTATCATCATAATTATCAATTTAGTAAGAATAATATGAATCATAGTTCATCAGCGTGTATAACTGCTACCTATAGAAACATACTCGTATAGCCGAATTTCAGCAAGCGCTTCATGTAGCTGCTGTCTCTGCTCCATTAGATTCTTTAGCTAACAAATAGTTGATGTTTTTGGGCGTGTTTCTAACATGCGTTTATTTACTGCTGTGTGCCGTTGTGTTTGTAGATACAAGGCACACACACATATATATATATACACGTGTGTGTGTGTCTGTGTCCAATTTTTACCCTCCCTAAATATCAGCTTCGACCTGCCTCAAAGTCCCAGTTGGCAGCCGACTGGCTGTCCTCTTTCTGGCATTACCGCTTTCTCGTTATATCATCTCTTCGCTTGTAGAATTTTTGAGCGATCTGGGTGTTTGCTGATCATTTTATTATATACGTATATCTATAATATTAATTAGCGAAATTTTTTACACGACAACATAGCCCTAGTTAGACGTTTAAGCCGTCGAACAGACTTCACAAAAGGTCTAGGTCTGATTGTTGACTCTGTCAATTTTCTGAGACATATTGTACCGGTTTGTTCCTTCGTGCATAACCATCAATATCCAAATAAATCCTTTCGGAACTACAACGTAGAAAACTAAGTCTAACGAAAAGAATCAACGTTCTTGCTAAAATTTCGTATATAAGTTTTTTTTCGCGAGTTCAGTAATTAAAATGGCCCTTTGTTGTTTTATGGAATTTGTTAGGTTAGTGTGCACATACAGTTAAGGTATACACTTCAAATTTGTGGAAACTACTAGGTGTCTGTAGCATCAACAATCAGAAGAATCTCGTGATGAATTATCACGAAAAAATATTAGCGTAAAAACATGCAAAACGAACCTTTCCAGTTCTGTGATCATAACTTTGCCAGTTATTCGCTCATAAAGCTCTATAACCTACGTGCATCTGTAGCTTCGCAAGGATTTCGGATAACTTACATTTATCTTTCCGATACTTCCACGCTATCCTTGTGCGATTTATAATGAATATGAATTTATATTAAAAAAGTGTGTTTACTTTATATTTTATTTTTGTTTTTTATTGTTAAATAAAAACTAGAACATATATTTTCGAATGTTGTCGCTATACATGTCGTTAATGAAGTCGACCCCATTCTTCTCCCGTATTAAATAATGAAGCATTTTTTCATATACCTGCAGACTTCTTCGCTCCGTTCATTTTGTTGATCGAATAGATGGATAATTGTTTTACATCGTATTTACTTATGTACGCTAGCGCACGATTCCCTATTGAACGCATTGATGAACAGCATGGCTGCATTGATTCGGTGAGATAAAGACTTCTGGGAAACATTGTACCGAACGAACAAAGCATTTAGTAATAACAACGGTTACGCTATCGATCGATGTATATTTAAACAATCGTTTCTGTTGGATTGTATATATGAGTGTAACAGTAACGGATGCCAATCTAGTTTGTAATTAATTACTGGTCAAGTTCATATTAATTTCTGTGTAGTTGTGTTGTCTGAATAGGTATTGCGATTCTTTTAAAATTGCTCTTTGACTACTTTTCTGTTAAATTTTCTTTAAGGTTTCATTGTAGCCGTGACTACCGAATCTACCAAACGTTCCCCCCAGCGATATTTTGCTATCTTTTCTCATACCGCTGATGGCCATCTTCGTTCCTGCAATTTTATAATTTTTGGCTATACTATTTTCTAATTTTTGTTCCGCAAGTTTTTATGTTGTTGTATACAAGCAAGTTCATTTTGAAACAGTGCTGCCCCCTTAAAGTGTAAGAGAGAGAGAGGGAGCGAGAGAGAGATGGCCGATGAAATATATGTATGAAAACAAGAGTATCTACGTGCGCCGCGTGTTCCTGACTGGTTAACGTTAAAAAAATTTACGTTTGTTTTTTTCTTATTTATGTGTGTATGTACTGTTTTAGCAAGAACGTTAGATACACGCAACCAGCCGTGATTTTTCTACAAACAACACATTTAGAGAGACATCTGTCGTCTATCTTCTCGGACTCGACATCCTGATTAGTTTCAAAAATCACCTTTTGAGTCTCTTTTATTGACAGCTACACCAATTTAGTTGTTCTGTTACTATTCCGGACATCTTTATTTGCCTGTGTAAGAATAACGTTATGTAACAAACATATGCTTATGGTTAAAAGTGGGTTTCTTCTCCCGTCGCTGCTACGATTATATATCAGCATTCTGCAATATATGGAACGTAAATAAAGCTGAAAAAGCTCAGAACAAAAATGCATCTACAGAAGTAGTAAACTGAAGTACAATTAATGGAGCTGAAAATAGTATGACAAATACATTTGACGTACCTTAACAATTTAAATAATTCGAATATCGCGGAAAGTCTGGCTGTACTCCGTTTTTTTTATGTTGATTTTTTTCCGGTTCTTTTTTAGGTTTTTTAGGATGATTTATAATATATTGGGATTATTATCGAATATTAGGAAACATTCAGTGTTGTTTGGAAATGCACGGATCAGCAACTAAAGCTACTGGATTTTATACTATAACCAATTTCATAGGGTCATCGGCATATATATGGAACAGCGAAGTATTTGATTAGCATTTCATCAAACTTCTATGGAGCAATAAACAAACAAACTAAATATTTCACAGTTTCGCCTGTTCCAAGGTTACGTCTATGATGCTAAACGGATCTCGCTTCAAAATAGCTATTACTTAGTGGACGCCTGTATGGACTAGTGAGACGTGACCATATAGGACATCGAGCCCGGTTGGTCCTAATCTTTTAGAGAGTTTGAGAAAACAACGTGATCTGAGAGTACAACTCACTAAGAAGCGCACATGTATGATATATATATATATATATATGCCAATCGAAGCTACGCCATCGCAGTTTCGCTTCTGTCGTACCATATATCGTTGCTGTCAGCAACGTGTCACAAAATAATAAGCGTAACGTATCATTCGTACAAAACAACATCGTTGACCTATGCATAAAATTGAATTTTCGTGATTATAGAATATTAGTTTTATTGTTAAATTTATTGTGGATAATTATTTATGTCAGAATTATTTAGTGCAGTCAAGCCTAGAGATGGTGGCTTTACTTTGCGCAGCATGTAGACCTATCGTAGATGAATCATTATGTTCAACTTTCCTGACTCGGCAATAGATGATCAAAAACAATCGACTTATTTAGTCGCAACGACAGCCTAGAACATTTTCCTTTAGCTTTGTTCAATGACAGATTTCTTTACACGAAACCATTAAAGGCCAATAAGGCAATACCTTATACAACAATAAAAAGTTTTCAATTGACATTTTCTGCAAAACGAATGATTCCTGGCACCAGCTGTCTCCAGCTAAGCAAATTTTGCCCCATAAAGCGCCCCCGTCCCCTATTTCAGTACCGTAGACAAATGAGAACTCGAACTGTAGTTATCTTGATTAAAATTACAATAATATGAAAAATAATTTGATAGAATTCACAAACGTCATAGAGCCAAGTCTTCTTTTCAGCTGAGTTTTATTTTCACGCGCACGAAAATTCTGTTCGTGTCGAGCTATTTTTATTTAGCACGACGCGTGTTTTCGTTGACAAGCGGTCGCACAAGGGATGGATTAAGAGAATCGATAGTAAAATATCATCATGTTAGATGACGAACAATCTATTCAATTTTGTCTAAGGGGAAATAGCAGCAGCAGCAGCAGCAGCAAGCGGTTAGATGCATTTTTCATTTAGGAAAAATTTCCATTCGATTTAAACTGGTTCATACGATCTTATACACTGTTGTTTTATTGTCGCTTTTTTGTGTCGTGTTGCTGTTTGTGTGACAGACGCGCACACAGACAGCCATCACAGTAATACCACGTACATGACTTATGTACAGTTGTGTGTATATATACACGTAAAATTCCGACGTTCCGCCTCATTATCATATCACTTATACAGATGTAACGTATTATCGTGTCGTGCAGTCAGCTACTACGCAGCAGGACGTCTTCACGTCATTCAGCCTATCGTGCTGTTGCTGCCGATCGAACATCCATAATAACAGCAAAATGCCAAGATATCTGTACAGATGATCCGGTAGACAGTTGACGAACAAAATCACTCTCAAAGTTTCTATCAATAACTTATTGACGTCTGTTTACGTTCCCCTACTTTCGTTCTAAGCTTACCTGCAATGTAGCTAGCGCTCGAAAAATTCATTAATATATACATATGTGAACCATCGCGTTCCGCTCATTTCTCGTTTGTGTTAGGTTTTTTGCCGTATAGGATTTTTGCAAAGTTCTATCTGGCTCTATAAGTTAAGAGTTTCGAGAACAGCTAAAGGCAATCTGCTTCCAGGCGGTGCTCGCCTTTCTTTGCCGCCGTTCATCTAACATGTTATCGTCATTATCACTAAAAGAATTTGAAGAGCCAAAAACAATTCAATCGTAAGACTGCTACGATGACCAACTACATGAACTTAACTTAGAGGTTACTCATAGCAAAGGGAAAACAACGAAAAATTGCGATCACACTCTGTATACTAGGTTCAAATATCACCATAGACTCGCCTACCCGTTCTAAGTATAGCCAGTCTCTTTGTAAAGCACAGTTATCTCGTGAAATGTGTCAGTCACGCACACGAGGAACGCAGCACATTTCTCCTCTGCTGATCTTTTTTTCTCACGTCTTCACTCCCAGTTGTTCCGTCTGATAACCTGTTTATTGCCACTGTTTCAACTGCCACTACGAATTCTACGACCTCAAATTATGATTGAACCAAGCATAACATTGGCATATACCAACATTGTATACACGCACATATAATAACTGCGAAAAAGAATATACGTGGCTCGGAACTGAACAGAGTAATAGCCACCTAAATGGATGATGATATAACCAAACAAATATATACAATGAACGTGGAAATCGTAATAGTCGGTACATGTGTGTCACAGAACATATGACAATGATTTTTCAGTATCTATTTATCTTGTTCAGGTTTTCCGCTGCTCCTTTTGTAGTCAAATCAAAGCAATAAGCGATGCCATTGGCATTTATCTATCACCAAACATCCACATTAGACATGAATAGATCTAGTTATCACTCGCGCCCAGGTCCTTTCACTGGGCGACTGGCGTGGTTTTGTCGAATACAGTTCTGATTTCCGCCTACACATGGTTAAAAAGTGCACGGAGAACTCGAACGCTGCGAATGCATTTTGACCTGAACAAACAAAAGTGTGAAGTTTTACTGAGCTGTGCTACTCTTGATTGCGTACACGCTGCGGACGTAATTCGTTGTACATCAATATTAATGTCTTCACTTTCTGCTGAACTACTCGAGTCGATTCTTGCGTCCACTTTTCTAGTTCTGTCTTCCCTAGAACCGTTCTTGCTGGGTCGGGTATAGAACTTCACGAAGCGTCAATCGTTAACCTAAGCGTATTTACACGTATATCGTTTTTTTGATACTTGCACCATCAAGGACTGCTCCAGTCGTCTTCTGCTCCAGTCTACTTCGTTCCACGGCTTTGTCCTTGATGGACGGAGGACCAATGACGCCACTGTCAAACGTATCTAAGAAAAACCCTGTATTTAGGATCGAACCCGTTTTCTGTGAGTGGGCCAGTTTTTAGGGGAACAAAGTAAGTAACAAGCGATCTAATGACCCCGCTTTCCGTTCTCGAAGTTTCATGCTAAACCGCCTAGCCGAAAGATCCGAGAGCAGCAGTCTTCGTACGCTTGAGTCTACGGCGGAGGAATGTTATAATAGCCTTCATATCGGCTTAGCTTGCTGGTCCAAAACTTACATCAGCCTGTGAACATTGGAGTGGTTCAACAGTTTGCGGGCCTTATGGTCCTCCTTGATTTTCTGGTTTGGTTCCTTTGTATCTCCGATAAATTCTGTCGGAAGCGCGTTTTGTTTTCATATTTGGTTTCTTCAGGGCGCCTGGTAGGACGAAAGCAAAGCGGCATCAACAGGCTCGAGGCATGACGGACACGTGAGTGACCGGAGAAGCCAATCGTCGATGCACTCTACGTGGTAACAGTGAAGACATGGCAGGAAGCGAACCGGTTCCCCCAGAGCCAGTTCACCCATACAAATAGGACACTCTTGACGGCCGCTGCCGTCAAATGGGCCCTGAAATCGAGACGGCAATCGTACGTGAAAGGTAGAAATACCCTGACTAATGCTCTAGTTATGTTTCTGTCTTATGTAATCACACAACCTAGATTATGTAATTCAGTAAAAATACCACCAGATAGTATGTCAGGTGCTCAATGATAGGACGTTTCTGATTGATTAAAGAGCTTAAATGCTCCAGACCTAATTTCGCTTGGAACTGCTTGATTTTAACTGTTGTGTTTTAAGTTCTTTGTTTGTGTTATAGGTATAGTAAATTAGCCTAGGTATTATATACAAGAATCTCTAACAAAGTTGTGTTTGATTTTTTTTCTTGAACCACCTTAGCGTCCCAAGGAAGGTGAAACTTTGATAATGTCGAAAATTACAGCTGTTTTAAATCAAAAAGCTCTTTAAACACGAAGACTTTATAGAGACATGGCGCATTTCACCTACAATTGATATTTGTATAAACTGTGCCACCACTTTACTCATCTCGGTAAAAGAGAATTTCTTAAGCGCATAAAAAGGATTTAAAAAGGATAATCATACTCAACAAGTAACATAGCGACAATGTTATAGCACAGTAATTATGCTTCAAAATATCCTATGCAATGTAATACTTGTGTAACCCTTGTTTTGCCAATAATTTAAACGTGTGCGGTTTTTCAATAAACCCAAAATTTGTATTTCATTAAAGGGAATGCAGGAAAGCAACATGTAGCAAAAATAAAAGTGTTAAACAATTTCAGAAGGTTGTTCCGCTCTGTATTGGTCTGCCCAATTCACGTTAATGACAGATTAATGTTATGTCGGACGTGCTTTCATGTTCATTCGCCCAGTCTAAATGACACACGACAAGTGTAAACACATCGGCGTGTGCAATACCGATGAAAGCCTTAATTGTGTAGCGGGGCAATTAAGTGTTCGTATATAATACCTCGATATCCAGGCGAAATTGTTGATAACATTAACCACGGTACTAACTGAAGCACGTGCACACACACATACGTTTTTTTCAAAAGAACAAAAACAAAAAAAAGTCGATTTTTTTCATTCTGAATACCAAATAGTCAATAACCAGCCTATTGCGACGATAGGTACAAGACCACATCGTTCGTGGGCGCTATTTCTGTCTCACTATTTACTCCTCTCAATAGTCCCCCGCTATTTAGTCAACATGTCAATTGCCTCCGTTTTCTCTTTAGCCAGTACCTTCGGTAAGTGCCGGATGAATCCTTGTCTTTGCGCATGTTTGATCTCTTCAAGCTCCTGAGTACTCCGAGGAATTCCACCAACCGAAACGACAGGTGCCCCCGCGGGATGTGAGGGCGCTGGTGTTGATAAAAATTGTGGAAGATGTACGGATTCCTGTAATACCCGGTGCGTAGTAACGGGTGATGGGTGAACCGAATTAGGTCAATAGAGGATGAACCTACCTAGACTACTCGATTCAATCTACTCAAATAATTTATGCTATTTAGAACAATTGGTCTTTCACTCAAAATCAGTATTAATTATCAATTGAATATCACTCGTTTCTTTAAATAATAGTGTTTTTGCGCGAATTTCGTTGCGCTCAAACTAATATCTAGCTAGGTTGGCATGATGATGATGCTGGTCTGCAATGCCAAAATCGCACGTAGACATCGTTTTTACGTCAAAGTTTTTGTTTACTTGCCGAAGTTCTATGCGCTCTATGTAACTATCGTACTTCTTTGAATTCGCAGTTTCGTTGAAGGCGATGCAGGGTATCAATACTCACATGTGTTAGCTGATACGGTGGAGGTGGGCCCAACGCATCCCCTGGGGAGCTCAGAGAATCCCTTGGCTCTCGTAGAAGCGATAGACTATCGCCGCCAACGCCCTTTAAACAGTTTCCCATATCTTGAAACCGTGAAGCGAAACTTTGTGGCCTTTAGTCTACGGCTATGTCGACGGATATCCTGTTACTGAGATTAGGGTGGTATTGAGGCTTTTTTTAAACAAACTCAAGTTTTATGGACGACTCATTGACCCAGATAATCAGTGATGTTCGCGACCTCGGCACGTTTAGGCCGTGTCCACAAAATTACTCCAATCTGGTTATCGCTGCATCACCGGTGAAATAAAGGCGTACTCCAAGAACATCGCATCTACAAAGTAAAACATCGTACCAATGACAATTCGTTATGTATGGCATATTTAGAAAACGAACCGAAGGCGCTAACATGAAATCCCAAATCCCCACCTCAGTCATTCGTAAAAAAGCGCACATAAACGCATTGTCAATTGTACGATAACGTACGCTGAAGTATAGACAAAATAAAATTTCGCACACTCCGCATTATGTAACAGACGGATTTCCTCGAACGGACAGTGAACTTCCGATAGAGTGCATAGGCAGCTACGTTGATAACCTAAGAACCTGTTGACGCAGGTCAAGGTAAACAAAGCCTGATAATGGGTGAAAATTCGCAAACCGGGAATCACGTTGAATGTAATCGTTGTCAAAATGAAAAATTTGAATCCCATATGCAATTGATTTTAACAAAAACAATGTCCACTGTCGGCGATAGCGAGTGAACTTTTGCATAAACACAAAACCAGGTTATTTGATTCAGTTATTCGCGTTATGTTTCGTTGGACGATCCTTTGTTCGAACCTTAAGAGTTCGAATCTTGTCAGGTACACAGGAAAGCGATCAAGGAAATACTGCTATGTTGATTGTGCATCTGTGTGTGCATGCGGGTTAGGAGTGTACAAACTTGCCGGTGCTAACGTGTTTAAGGTAAATAGGTCTTTTCTCAAAAACAGATCAACCACCCCGGACAAGCGAATATATTAGAATCTTGCTTTCAGCAAACGACAGTGCAGAAGTAATAAGGCCGATTGAGTCGTTTTGTAGCATAAATTATAGAAGCTCACTGTCAAAGTGAAACGCATTCTTAATCCTTACTATGGACAAGAATGTTGGCAACTAATTACTTAATCGATCAAAAGACGTGTAACCTTCATGTGAGCCTTGAACTCATGTCGCCTAGTTCGATGCATAGCCGTAAAAAATCGACTGATGCACCTGGCGATGCAATATTATCTTGTATTTTTTTCTATAGCGACCCATTTACTCGAACAAGCAATGTCAATGATTTTAGTGAAGATACTCGTTTAACAAGCGGACAAGTTTGTCCTTAAACTGCTAAAAGCAGTGATATCTATTGAAAAATTAAATTTCTATTGAAATCTTTAGATTATCTTGCAGTTCCAGCAGTACTATCAACCGTACTAATTGGCACATGCGTAATACAAGCAAATAAAAACTTGCTAGCAGCAAAAAGAAGCAGGGCACGTATGCTAGATTTTTTCCTAGACATTTTGGATAGATACATGTCTGTACCGTGAATTTGTATGAACTCTAGCATCAGGTACCCGCTACTCACTCTAGCGTGATCCAAGACGCAACATGGGAACAGTCTGTCTGACACATGCACACAGTTATACGATACTTTCGGTAACGTACCCTAGTACGGGCGCACGCGAAAAGCATGCGCCCTTTATCGACCATATCAAAGAATAAGTAAACACACGGTTACACGGTACAATGTACACACTAGATATCAATGAATAGATAGTATTTTTTACGCAGCCATTTATTATTATTCGTACGTATTACTACGTCAGTTATGTGCAGACACTACAAAAAGCTTTGTACGTTGAATTCAATCGTGTTTGGTTAGATCTTTCAGAGTGACACGACCCTGACAAGGCCAGTGCTGCTTTCGTTGGCGAATTACAAAAACAATACAAAATAAGTGAAGATAGCTAATTGATTAGCCACGTACTGAATGTGATACCTCAGTAGAGAGGTCACCAGAATAAGAAGCCGGTTTTGGCACCGCTCCTACGGAAAGTTCGATATTGTGTCACCATCATAATATTAAGGTTATGTGAATGCCTTCGTGACTGTGCTTCGTAACTTTTCAGGCAATGACGCAAAATGGACCCCATCGTAACATGCGCTACTTTATGAATACATCTGGTAAACAGCAACAATTAAAAAAACTCTAATAAAATGGACGGTAATTGTTAATACCGGCTGTTTGTCAATATGAGGTTGTTTTCGACGGGGATAAATGTTGGTCAACACATAGGGCAAAACAGCTAGATTTCTTAACTGGAGGTTTCCCTTCCTGTTAAGCTACAATTACGGCGCGAAAGGTCGTATTCGATCCAGAGGCGCGAGCGTTCTACATCTCATTGACGCTATAAAAATTTCTCTTCATCTTCTGATGACGATGACGAAGGAGTCGACAGTGAAGCTGCCAGAAAAATAACTGTCATCCCCTCTAACCCCCTTTTAACGCTTCAGCCAATGCAGCCGCCTGACGGCACTTCTAAACATAGAACTCCCGTTGCTTATTTCTGTCACAGAATGTTCACATCATTTTAAATAAAATTTAATACTCAGTTACCACATCCTCGACCCACTCGAAGCCAAATACGGAAATAACAGCATTTATGAAATCGCCAACGAGCTATGGTGTTGTAATAGCTATTCGATAGGTTTCACTTATAAAGCAAGTATTATATCAAAACCAATTTCCACTGCAACTATATCACAAACGAATACGCTACCATGGGCCACCTATACTTTATCAGCATTCAACTAAATCAGTCGAGCGCGCACTCTATACGAGGCGTAATAACCCAGCAAAGTCTATCAGCAGCAATCCACGAGATGCTCTATACGTGTTTTTTTGTTTCGCTATATTGCGCAGTGCGTGTTGATACGGATAGAAGAAAGGTGACATCAACATCAGCGTTCGCCGTTGAGTTCGGCACGCGAGTCGCAGCAGCTGCACGAGAGGCAATAGTCGGCAGTGGACTAGATCTTGTCGCTAGCTAATGGCGCCACTCTCTATAATAGGCGCCATTGCTGTTGATGATAGCGAAAATGTCAGCTGCAGAATCCAGCTATTGGATTGTGTGGACAATTTAAATCGGTCGAAAAAAATCGCTATTAGACCCTATGACTTACTAAGTAAACACAAACAACGAGGGAATGGCCTAGGGTGAAACATGTATCAATTTTAGTAGAAGCGGGAGTGGGGAGGTAAGAAAAACGTTAAATCAAACGAAAGGTTAGACGTTCGCGTCAATGAGCGAAAATTACTTTGTTTTAAATTCTTGCGACGATTGTCGATTGGTCTTACGGGCTCAACTCCAGTTTCAACAACTGCAGTGGTAAATGTTCATCATGATATTGTAGTACGTTAGGTTGACTCATTTCAATGTTATTATACTAAGAAGATTGTATATGGAAAGAGGTTTTGTGTTGTGATTGGAATGGTAGAAAATATTTTTTTGTTTTGATCCTATTTTCTAAAACATATGATTATATTTAGTTTTCATTTTTGGTTTTTGAGCGAGTCTCTAATCTACATATTTCTCGATGATTTGAGGTCTGAACTATCTAGCGTTAAGGAAAAAGAAATCCTTACACACACTCGTTTCCAAAAGTAAGAAAGAATCAAAGGCAATGATCAGATTTTATTCAATCCCCACTCGTTAACGAAACTGCATAACAACAAACACAGAATCGAAATTTCCACTGTGCTAGCACAATTTGGCCTTTGTTGCAAGCTTATGCACTCATAACGTTAATGATATCGAATGCGATAACCGAGTTTCTGTCGAGGAACCGACCACTATACAACACTCAATATACAAAGAAAATAAGGGCAAGTTTGCAGTGGACCTTCTTTACGCAACCGCGTCTAGCTACCATCAGTTTCCCAAAGAAGAATCCATCAAACCTGAACGATTGAATCAGGCTTTCTTGACTCTAAACAAAAGGATAACATTCGGAAAGCTCGAAAGGATTACGCACATACGGCGCTACTATTCTCGTTCTCTATTTTATAGCAGCCTCGTTATAATTCATGTAGGTTTATTCCTTCTGGATACACTCAAATAGGGCACAGATCCTTCATTGCATTGGCAGCTGTTATGGTCGTCGTTGTCAGCCGCCATGTGCATCTACTCTAAGCAGTCAAAAAAAAACAACAACCGCTTACAATAACTTGATAGGAACAATCTTATTTCCGCGTTCTACTTTCTCCTGGCCCGCAAAAGTCCGCTGATCCCGCGCCAGTTGCAACAGCTGAGTCATCTGAGACCGCAGCACCGCCGTCATATAGCAGACACATTCGTTTAAACAGAAATTTGTGCTGGCAGTTGTGCCTATCTACGTTCGCCAGCTTGATGCCCTTTTAAAAAAGTGCCGGTTCCAGGCATTGTGCTGTTTCTCCAGCATAATCATTAAACACCGGGGTTAAGCGCTTACTATTCTTTGAAATTAACATAAAACTGGTGCACTTACTACGGCGCAATCTTACAACGTCTAACTATGCTGTGTACTTTTTGCTTCAGCTACGCGCATGAATAAATGTAGTGTTTAACGGTGTGGATAAATTGAGAGATTTCCAACAGGTACCAAACAACGAAAGCTCAGACGAATAACGAAGCTTCATTAAATTGTACCCAAGCCCACTCGCAATCGAATGCAAACTGAACCGAGATGCGGCAGCTTAACCGCTAAAAACACTACTACTGAACACTGGACGTGATCACTATCCAAAGCTTAAAGACCTACCCGCGTGTCAGACAGTCGCTCCTCCGCTGCACGACCCATTTTGTCGTTGCTCACCGAAATCGTGGGAATGGGGGAGGAAGTAATTGTTCAAGTAACCTCCACACAGGTTCGAACACACACATAGATAGAAAAAAACGTGCCAGCTAAGTACGAAGCTGATGGGTAGACCACCAACTAACACATTACCCAATAGCAACTCAATGTGAAACACGTAAACGTTATAATACCGTCCAAAGTGGCGCGCCTCTCGCTAGTATATATACCATATCCCGTCGATTAATAGATATATAGGAGAATTATAAGCTAGTAGCAGCGGAGTCAATCGGACAACGTCACTGTACCAGCGGCTACTGATGATAGATGCAATGCTCGCTGCTGTTGTCAAACTGCCGTTACGATACAGACGCGCTGCGACTAGCAGGTTCTGTTCTGCCTGTGGAAGCAGCGTCGGAAACAGGCACAGGCCCAGCAGCAGCAGCAGACGCTGAGAGGATTGCAACCAGCGCCGACTACCAATTGCCGTCACGGTTATTGCCGTCAATGGAATTGCAATGCGGAATTATGGCCGCAGTCTCTCCTGGCGTTACTGCTGCTACTTTGTTGAGAGAATTTCGCACATTATCAGCGTGCTGCTTAGACATCACTACTGCAATGATAGTTCCAGCCACCGAGCATTGCACAATTGCCAGCTGCGTTTACCTACATGGACATGGATGGAGGCCAAAACAGACAACGATCAGATAAATACACGGATGGCCGACATACACATATTCATTATACATATGAACAAAACATACAACCCGCAGAATACCCCAGCCAGTTAAGGTAGCGTGCTGCAAAGGGCCAGACCCGCAGAGCATATCTCTACCGGGGCGAAATTTTTCAGCTACTAGTACGCGAATGTGGTTCCTCGCCTCGCCCCAGCGGAGACATTATCAACAGTTCGAATGCGCCACGTAACTCTTGTTACTACTGTTTGACTGGTAGCTGTAAGGGTGAAGTCTCGACAACGAATGTAGTGCAGGAGATAACCAGCGCCTGCTAGGACAGTTCCCATATGAAATAGCACGGAGAGGCAGACGTGCAGGCAGGCGTGTCGTTGCCTTGAAAGGGCCCTGAACTCAGCAGCAGCCAAAATAACAGCAAAAATGACAACAACTGCAGCGCTAGCGCCATCTTAGTAGTTATAGTGGTAACGACAGTAGAACCGTTACAGTTACTAGGGTTCACAAAGTTACCATGATGGTTTACCACCGTTCGGTTGGCTGTGGCCGTTTGTTGCCACCGCTGTTGACTGTTGGTCATTGGACGGCACTGACGACGCCGGTTAGCTCTTCGTCGATCGAGTAGCGCAATAGTAAGATTTGCGCCATCACCACTAGCAGCGGTGCAATTGTGTTAACGTTGGGTCACTGTAAAGACTGGTGGTAAAAGACAACAGCGGCGTCTCCCGATGGCCCATCTCGCCGATCGACAACATCGTCACAGACGAACATAATAGATAAACATGGCAGCGGCAAAACGTCGAGACAGCTGGGCAGCTCATGTAACAACGACGGTGGCGGCTACTGCCACAGAATTAGGACCACACAGCAAAGGTACGTGAAGCAGCAGACAGGCGCAGTAAAACGGCATCTTGCAACTATGACAACGGAGCTAACAACAGTAAGGGAGATCGAAATTGTTATGTATATCTATTTGTTGCTTAAATCCACTGCTTGTCCTAATAGTAAACAATGAACACAGGGCAGCAAACAAAAGCACACATGACAACGCGGCTAGTAATAGCAATAGTTATGTCGCTGGCTAAACAATACAGCCAAGTATGTGCAGATAAAAAAAAAAACTGTTAGAGCAACGACACAACGATAACAGCTAACTAAGGACAGTCTAAAATGACATACCTGAATTATGTGTAGTAGGCATTAAGCTGCAAGGAACAGATCATTGACCATCGTTCAAGTTGTAGAACCTCAATAGAAGTAGCGAACAAAAACATCAGTGCTTAAGTAACGATTGAAGATGTATATGGATTCAACATTATGATACACATGTCGAGTAGTTCTAACAATAATGAGAGATTATCAAACGTTAGAGACGATCGCTGGTATCAATACCCGAAGAGCATGTCACATAGACAAATGTTTTCTTGGTTGATTCTTATTGCTTTCGATAAATACACAGGCTAACAGATTGAGTTCGCAGCTCCCCACTGACCGTCGGTAATGAGGTCAGCTATGAATTAAGATTTCTTGTCAGTTTGTTGTTATCGTGAGTCTGCTAGGAAAATTCGCGATGAAGCTGTAGGCGGAAACGCCTGAAGCAAAACGTTTGCTAACCATCATTGGCCGACTAAGTGACAATCAAGCAAAACTTGTTTTCTAGCATTACTTCACAAGTCTGCCAGAGTAGGCGTACCAACGCGAGCAATTCGGAGGGACCAAACAGGACAAGCGATTATTTCAATATTCATCGTTTTTCCCACTGCCATTCTACCAACACTACTTGTACATTTGTTCTCAATGTACTACGACTCCCAAAAAATTAACGACGGAGTTAATGTCGACGCGACGTTCCCATTTCCAACTGTAACTAAGCGCTGTACCACATCAAAATCCAGCTACGCAAAAACTGATCTATTAATTCAAAACATACTACAACCTCAACTAATTGTCGAAGTTTATGGTCGCTGCAGGCCGTCTATCCGGCCTGAACCTAGTGATGGCCGGAATAGATGACCAGAAGTACTCTCTCGTATTTTTCTTCTGTTGCCACTGCAATGACGTCTCGAATGCTCCAGCGGTTATGCAAGAACGTACAAGAGGAAAGTAGCACTCAAACGCAGCGCGACGGTGGCAACAGCACCGATCGCCATAAACAACAACAACATATTTTTCGTGCTGCAAATGCTGTGATCATCCTCGATGTTCGTGGATCTGTAGATCCTGACGCTACTCATTTCACAAGTATGATTGACAGATATAACAGTATCATCCGTAATATCTATTAATGAATAAGTATGCTTCACTTACAAGCAGCTCGGTAGCACTTAACTGGGCCCTAACCACCATCGACATCTACTCCAGTTGCGTTCCACTTTTGTTAGCAATTCGCACTCTTCCGATAGCACCATTGAGTCGCTTTACAAGGCTGCGCGTACATTGAAGACGAACACAGCTCGAGGAACGCCCGAGACAAATCGTCCAAGATACTCGCTATAGCCACAGGAGCAGCAGCTGAACGAACGAACGAATCACGATTGCTTCGAAGCGAAGTTTGACGAAGGCCGAACGGATAGTAGGCCCAGACAATCTTTCCTTTCTCCGCTGGTTCAACCATAAAAAAAATACGCTTTGAAGACTAGAACGTCAAAGAATAGATGCAACTTAGTAATATAAATTAAATTACAATCAAGATCGAAATAAGTATAAATGCTTGAGTCTTATGTCCGGCTACTGTCGTTATCAGAGTCAAAATCTGATGCCGAAAAACAGACAATTGACATTCTGTTATGGTTTGCGCGTTCCCTTACAAGGTTTTCACAGGGAGTGTACTCACTTCACTTTTGTGCATCAATCTTATTAACTTACCTCCTGTGAAGGCGTCTAGATGACACCGATTGCAGCGAATGCGTTCTGTCCCGTCCAGTGCAGAGAAACCGAACAATCATCCAGCTCAGAACCCTGAACACAGCACGATTCAGACGCAACCCCGTAGACGACTCGGCTGCTAGACCCAGAAGTTGTAACTCAGCATTCACTCGTGTCGACTTCACTCTCCTCACTCCCAAACAGATTTGGTGCAGAGAACAAATGCTTGCTCCAACTCGCAGAGGCACGCGCAAAATGACCGAGTATCACTAAATTCGTTAAACACTGGCCTTCGTCGACGCTCAGCCTTGCTGTTTCATTAACTACGGGACGTTGAATGCGTGGTGCCGTTGCCAGATGCCCCGACCGACTAGTACGCACAACAGGCTGACAGAGGCACTGGACTCTCACTGAATTACGGCGAACAACATAGCGGCGGTAGCGACGGTATGCAATTCACTTGTGTCGACACTATGGCAGTAACACGAGACAGGCCACACCGAGAGAGACGGGACACGCACTCACAGAGAGACATACGCTTTAGGCTCGCTCTCGAGCACGCTGTGGCTCATAGTAGTCAACTGATTGACTGACTGCTGTGCTGTCTATGCTACTGCTGCTGCTGCTGCTGCTGCTGTGGAACCGGCTGAAGCTGCAGTACTAGCAAAGGGGACAGCGACCCGACTACGACGATGCTGGTGTCCCTTAGACAACAGGCAGCAACGGTGGCGCCGGAGGCGAAAGCAGCCGCTGTTGCATTAACAGCATAGAAAAAGAAGAAGTACTAATAATAGTATAATTTCTATTGTTATATGTTGCAGTGATCCGTCATTGAGACAACTGGCCAGACACAAGGAAATGATAATGGAGCGACGGGCAAGCAGACACACTTATATCCTCTAGTTATGTCGCCTTTTTGCTAGCTCAGTCGCGACCGCCTGCTGTTGAGAACGGACTGGCTAGATGGCTTCTATTGCCTTAATGCTGCGCTGTATACCAAACGCAACACCAGATACCGTTCCTGTCGAACCTTGTATTATCGACAGTGGCAGCACTATAGGCTGCTTCGAGCAGCTGTCGAGTACAATGGCGAAGGATTCAGCAGAAGTTAATGACGAAGTGGAAAGGGCACTTGCACAATAACGCGTGGATGAATCACGTGGTTGTAGCTAAATGAAAACAAGACCTGGATATTATGACCGGGCGATTTGTTATCTCAGTCGACTAGCCTGATTTATTTGGAATTATCACTCTATGATTCGCTTGTATTTGGTATCACGTATCGATGTTACTTCGAAAATTGTCTTGAGGGCTTTTGCTTTACTTATTTGAATTTTTTCTAGAAACCAAAAGAATCTTAACACTCTACCAGCAGTTAAGTGAATTATTGTTGTGGAGAGATTGAGCAGATCTTTTCATCTCTGACCTCTTTTGTCATTTTTGATATACGTAGATGGAATTGGGTATGATACATAAGAGTAAGCTATTGCTTTCAGCAACGGTATCTATTAGCAAGTTTGATATACGTAGATAGAATTGGGTATAATAAACAAGAGTAAGCTATTGCTTTTAGCAACGGTATCTATTCGCAAGTTTGATCGGAGAAGTCTCACATCGCTATGAAGCAAAATTATTAATCATTTCGTTGACTAAAATTCAAGTAAACTATTTGTACGTCATACAAGATCAGTCTAGTTCTGTAGAATAAGCCAAGCAAATAACGGTTCGTTCATAAACAATGAGTATTTATTTAACCGTATGCGTTTACCTGTTAATTTATTCGAGCCGATTCGAATCAAATACTTAATATCCTATTTAAAATTAAGCTTCTTAATAAATTACGATTTATCTGTCAGAAGAGGTGTATTTAAAATTTGGCGCCGCGAGACTAACTTCCGGTTTCGGAATAGATTCAAATTTGATTCTGCCACCGATTGGCGGCAGAACTCACATAGCGGCTAATTTAGTTCACCTACAACGAACCCGTCGAATGTAGTCGAATCGGAGAGTTAAGAACTACAATATCGTTGTTCAATTTGGTGTTTGTGTCTATCCGTTGTGTGAACTTTATTGAGACTCCCTGAGACGTGCCATTTGAAAGCTGTGCAGAATGTCCAGTTTACGGCCCTCAAAGGCTTCGGCTGGAAATAGTATGGTACCAACGGCTCGCGTAAGTTTTCAGCTAAATTTAGTTGATATCCTAATGTATGTATTAATTATTTGGCTTACTCAGCGATGCCTAGAGTGAATTTCGGTTTGGCGGGCGTTCAGCGAAGTCGAAGGAGCTTCTTGTGATCTGCGCTAGTCCAAAGCTACTCGTAGGAATTTGTCACACCACCTATGATAGGGCTTAATCAAAAATGATTAGTCATAGAAGACTAGCCCAACTAAAGAGAACATCTAGATTATCTTACTTCGATTTATTCGTAATAATAAAAACCACGAAATGCCCGTTCATGTTTTGACTGTTTACGATCCTGTAGGTTTCGGCAACGGTAGAAACGGAACGCTACTTGGATCTAACTAAACAAACGGAACAAGTAGGAGCCATTGTTATATACCGTGCCAAGAGGTGATTGCTCATTGTCAAATAGAAACGTTAGTATGTTTTCTCCATACGAGTTCCACACAGAAATGGCAACGTGACTCTTTACGTGTGTAGCCTCCTCGATTATATTAGTCTTCCGTCCTGAATGAAATGTCCACTTGCCGTGTACATTACGTTCGATTCACTTTACTAACAATTTCAGAGAAGAAATTTCTTTATTAACACTAAACAATTAGTCAGAATTTAAGAATGACTACGAAAGACTAACTATAGCAAAAATAACCCCGTAAATTATTCAGATTTGTCAAAAGTCTGTAAGCCATTTATCCATAAATTTCCTTATGAATGTGAAACGCGACCTCTTTTTCTTAATAGCTACCAGCCTGGATTTTGTCGCTGTTTGGTTTCATGGAGTGCCAGCAGTTGGTTTTAGCGCAGATGCGTAGCTCGTGAATTAAAAAAAGCGGCACGATGTTGAGGGGAGGTTGCGTAGTGCGATGTAGGGTTATGAGGGTGTATTATGCAAGCCTTGGGTTTGCTCTAAAAATTACCACGCACTCTCATACTCTTCGTTATTTATAATGCATTGATCATAAATTACTGGAATTCGATCCTAATCTGTAACGTAATACAAAACTCTATTTGCGAAAAGTTTCCCTCCCAATTTATTTCTACTCAAATTCTTGTGTGGAGTAACATCATGCGACGTTCAAAACTTCCTTAGTCGAATTAGAA
Source organism: Varroa jacobsoni (assembly GCF_002532875.2). Taxonomy (NCBI): domain Eukaryota; kingdom Metazoa; phylum Arthropoda; class Arachnida; order Mesostigmata; family Varroidae; genus Varroa; species Varroa jacobsoni. The sequence continues at coordinate 26,321 of NW_019214319.1, forward strand.
TTTGTAAGTAAGTGAGTTTAACAGCACTATCTGTTTCTCATCGGGGTCAAAGCCGGCCGGTGGATGTAGTTATACCTATACAGAATAAGTTTGTACAAGAGCCAACTGTATAGTGAAAAGTAAAACAATGGCTATTTATATACATTTATTTCAGGGATCCACACAGCTCGGTTCTGGATCAAAGTTGAAGCGACCTCTCAGCCAATCAAATCTAAATGTCGCCACTAGTAAGTCGTTATTCTGCCCACAGATTTGTTTGCGAGAAATAATAATTGTTAGATAATAATAATTTAACAACAAAATATGCACATGTTTCACTGTGAACAAAAATAATAGTAATGCAATATTTTTTGGCTTATTTTTCTCTGTAACCTGGTAGCAGATACAAAAAAGATCCGGTCAGAGGTCACCAAACCGGTGGTGTCATCGCTGGGGGCCAATAGAACGACCCCTAAACGCGCACCCGCAACCGGACGTAACTTCGGAACAGGCGCAGCCGGACGCACAACACCAGGAGGTCGTACTACGCCAGGAGTCCGAGCAGGAGCTGGAACGGGCTTAACGCGATCGGCATCAGCTTCGTCAGTAGGCTCCAGAGCGATAACTGGTGCTCGAACCGGACTCGCTGGCAGGACCACAACAAACGGCCGAGGTTAGTTAGAAGGCCAGACATGAGACGCATCGATGCTTCATTTGGTATCTACATTCGCGGAATGTAAATGGCAGTGGGAGTTTGTGACTTCGTTAAATATATTCGATAAAAATACCGGGCACCACTGTAAGGTAAAACGAACTCTAAGGCGATTGTGTTTTTCAAACACCATAAGAATTCGAATTTGTTCTAGCCTGCTTTACGTTCTATTACGATTGTTTTTTTTTACTTGATCCTCATAAATTTTATTTTCCCAAAAATATCATATAGACGTGACATTTAGGGGTCTAAATCTTTTCACCCCTATATATTTATAAATGTTCAAAGGCTGTTACAGCATTATTCTTAATAATGCTGTAACAGCCCAAATAAATGATCGCAAAAACATTTTACAGAAACAGCCGATTATATTGAATAGATTATAGGACATATTGATCTGAACAGCATTTTATGTATTAAATTACAGCTCCGCAATGGTCACAAAAAGAGATTTGCGAGAAGTTGGTTGCTCTCGAAAAGCAGATGGCTGAAAATACTCAGGTTAGTTTTGTTATATTCATTGGTGCTATTAATTGCGTCCCGTCTACCTCACGCTGTTATCTATGCTTGTGATAATACATTTTTATGTAGCATTGTTATATTTCATTTGTATTATATCAACCTACTTATTGCTATTAATTTACAAACATATATCGTCTTGTATAGAAAGAACAGTATATATGACAATATACACTGTTCTTTCTATTAATAAAACCGGCTTTGTAACGAGTAAATTTTGATGAACTTGAATATACCGAATACTTAAATACTGGTTACATATCTACCAAAGTGATCCCTAGAAGCGTATTTTTAAAAAAAAAAAGATAGTCCATATGTTTCCACTCTGTGAGTGCAACTTATCGGCCGTCTGCACAAATTTTGCGGTCTGCCGATGGCCTGAAACGGGTAGCAAACTCGCGTTAATTGAGAACGGATCGCTATCGTATTACAGATATAAACAGGAGTGTTGCGACTTTGTTACAGAAATCAAAGTGAACATAGTCATCAGGCTTTATTGAAGCGACCTTATTTTTTACTTTGATTGCGATTTCTCAGTTCTCTCATTTTGATATTCATAGATTCCTATAAAGATAATTTACTGTGACTGTATTAGGGGGCCGCCTAGTTTCGTTTTAGTATCTCATGAAGACAAAGTAGATACTGTTATCATTGCACGTACATTTTCACTTCATTTCTAGTTGCCGGCGTGTGATTCGGGTTTGAATCTTTTTTTTTTTCTTCAATAGATGTAAACTCAATTTCCGAAAGATACGGATAATGCTATGGAACGATGAGTTCCATTGGAAGAACAGCCTTATAAGTTAATTTGATATTGTCTTGAATAGGCGGCTAAAGAACAAGCGGATCAGTTGATACAAGAGAAACAGGAATTAACTGCCGAAACAACTCGTTATAGGGAAGATCTACAGGAACGTATCGAGGAGATTGGGTAAATAAATTTTTAGTGGTAAATGACATATTGCATAGTTTGATCGAATAGTAATTTGAAATGTGATTTTAGGTTTGTTTTCTATTTAATTCGGTGCGTTCAGGACATCTTAATATTATTTTGAGGCACTCAACGTGTACTCCGAAATCCGAAGATCTCACCCAAGTTAGTCTTGGTCAAATTAATTGAGCTTTTAATCTTCACATTAACTAATTAGTGTGAACAATTGCCATTACTTCCCTCATTTGCCTACAGGAGCTTGAAGCGTGACAAGATGACCTTAAGCGGTCAACTTGAAGATCTGCAATCGGAGGTCGGCCGACTCAAAAGTCGTCTTGAATCAAAGGCTATCGAGCTCGAAACACTTGAGAAAAGCTATCAGATCTTAGATCGAGAGCACCGTTCTTTTAAACGCGATATGGACATAAAGGAAGCGGAAAATAAGCGGCTTGACGATCTGCTCGAAAACGAACGCAATGAGACAAGGCGCCTAACTTCGGAAATTGAAGAAGCGAATCGCGAACGGGATGCAGCTAAGGCACGGATGCGCGAAAACGAGAGTCGTCTACGCTACATTCATAATCAAATGCTCGAGTTGAAAGGTAACATCCGGGTGTTTGCGAGAGTACGGCCCATCTGCGAAGAGGAGGGCGACTCCGCCGTGACCACTGCCCCTGAAGAGACTCTAACGGTCGCAAAGCCAAATACGAAACCTGGTGGTAAACCGATTCCTGTACTGTTCCAGTTTGATCGTGTGCTCGGCGCCGACGTCACGCAGCTTGACGTCTTTGAAGAGGTTGAACAACTTGTGATCTCAGCGCTAGATGGTTACAACGTGTGCATTTTCGCGTACGGCCAGACCGGCTCCGGAAAAACGTATACGATGGAAGGCCCGCCAGGGCTCGAATTTGAAGATGATTCCCAGGAGCGGCATTTCGGCATTATTCCACGCTCGCTGCACCGTGTCTTTCAGCTGACTGAAGAACGTTGCGAGTTTGGCTGGGAATATACACTCGAAGCATCGTTCCTTGAGATCTATAACGAAACCATTCAGGATCTGCTAGACAAGAACAAATCGAAAGAGTGCAATATCCGTCAGACCACCGATCCAAGGAAGGGTGAAGTGGTATTCGTCGAGAACCTTGTCTCCATTTCAGTGAAGTCGGTGCGACAGATCGCCCAGCTTATGGAGAAGGCCCGGAAGAACCGTTCAGTAGCAGCGACAAAGTGCAATGAGCGTTCATCCCGTTCCCATTGCGTCTTTCAATTGCGTATTACCGCTCGAAATTCGATCAACGAGGTGCACCGTGAAAGTACGTTAAATCTCGTCGATTTGGCGGGATCAGAGAGGGTAAAGGAGTCGGGCGCCGAGGGTGCACGCTTCACAGAGACAAAAAATATCAATTCGTCGTTGACGCAACTATCGACCGTTATGATGAGCCTTGGGAATAAAGTAAGTTACGAACTACATCCGAACACAAAAAAGTAGTAGGCGTAATGATGCGCCCCTGACCTATCACCACGCGAATGTGTATAAAAATGAAGACGAATCTCAGGCCCCTTTGACTCTAGTTTTGTCACGTTATAAACCACCAACCTTCAAAGATAACCTATATTTTTAAGGAATGAATACGAGCCAGGTGATTAGAAAGATGATCGGTTTGATATTGCATTTATATAAAATATTATCATCCAAAAACAAGTTTCTATTAATGAAGTTGGTTCCGCTGTCGTTTTTGCTATTGCAACGACTTCGTTTAATTTTTATCTTCGGTTAATTACAGGCGGCGCATGTTCCGTATCGTAACTCAAAGCTTACTCATCTTCTTTCCACGTCGTTGGGCGGAAATTCGAAGACGCTCATGTTCGTCAACGTATCGCCAGCTACCGCTCACGTCAATGAGACTCTTAATTCGTTGAAGTTTGCCCAGAAAGTCAATGAGGTACACATTGGTCCCGCCTCGAAGAACAATAAAGCGTAATCAACCAATAACCTCATGGGCTTTTGTATTTTGTTGCTGAGGAAACACCGATTAAGACTAAGGCAAAAATGAACGCAGTATTCTCCATCTTTGCCGTTGTTATATGACGATGTGTGAAGGGTTGAAAAGCTACCGATTCTTCCGCAGCAAACTTAGACCGGACACCGTCGGTCCATCTTTGGTATCGGACTGAGGCAAATAGAAATCCAGGACAAGACGATACAACATTGCCAGGGATTGTATATATTTGTAATACGCATATCATATTTGTAATGGGAACGTCTATTCTACGTCGTATACTGACGGGCCCATATATGTACATGTTTATTGTGCTCATGTGCTCATGTTTGTTTTATTTACTATTTCTACGTAATGTGGGAGCACGTTGACGACATTGCAGGACAACACAGAAATAAGGTGAAAATATATCTATTTCGTTGAAAAAGAAGAAAATAGACCAGCTAATTGTCATTGTTTTATTTATTATGCGCCATGGATTGTTGTTACATAAATTATCTACAGGGAACCATTTCACAGAGAACCTTACAGGATCATAGGATCATCACGACGATACTCGTTGTGATTGTATTGTATGCAGGAGTTAGCATTGAGTAAAACCTATAGTAATTAATTTTGCTTTTAGTTATAACGCATGCTACCACGGCGGTGAATTTGCGTGCTACGTAATAGGTGCGCTTAGGCGTATCATATGAATTGAGGCCATTAATTTAGGTAGTTTTAACGTATTTGAATAAATATGGCAATATGCCGTATCGTAATGTATAACGTAATCCTGTTTTCTTCGAATTTGTTCGGATAAAGATGAACCGATGCAATCTGCATTTGGATTTCAATTACGCGTTTAATGGAGTACGATAACGCTCGAATAGGTTTATATAGCTTTAAAGGAAACTACTAATAAGCGTCTAAAAAAGATTAGGTTTTATTTGTCATGGTTATCCACTGGAACCACCTAAGTGCAAAGCTGTGTCGTACGATCGTTCTCAGTATAAATGCAACTGTTTCTCTTGGGATTAATTCCGTATGAAAATAACGGATTCTCGCTCCCTGACTATGTTTTTCTTATTCGCCATAGAAACAGCATTTCGTCATTTTTGCATTTCAACCCAACGAGAGTCGAGCACTAGATTTGTCCCGCTTTACTTTATACATATCGATACTTTGTGGCTTACTTATTGGCTTGGTTTATTTCTATACTTATTTATTATTTGGCAATACCTAGCTGAACTTCTGAAAGTTCGTGAAAGAAGTCTCATCCAAGTTTACGAATTTATTCAATATTGACATCACGTACCGGCTTCGATCACGCAATCTTTATTTAAAGCAATAAAGATTAAAACGAATTAATGATTAGCATTTCTATTTAACAATCAGCATTAGACTATCGTCAGAGCAATATGAACTAATTAATTTGAAGAAGGCAATTGAAGGAGCGTCAGGAATCGTTTTTGTCTTGATTGCATTGATTCATATCTCAAGTCCTTAAAATGAAGTCTTGCTTTGTTATGGCTCTAGAAACGTCATGTATAACGCGTATGCATCAACGTACGCGTAGAGTTAAGGCCGAATTATTCACCTGTATGATGCAACAGCTGTACAGAAATTGCTACTGTTTTCTACTTTAACCCCCGAAACGGTGTGATTGCATACTCGCAAACAGTTATACATCATTGCAAAAAGAAGCTTTAGCGAATTGGTCACGAATATTGGCCGCGGAAAGCGGAAGCTTTCTTATACATCAAAAATTAATGTAGAGAGCAAAGCTTTATCGCGCGATTGACATGCATACATGAAAGCTAAGGAAAGCCGGTAAACAACGATGTTCATTTCGATAGAAGGGTAAACGTTGGGGTACGCATATTTAATTATCTCTCATGATATTTTATATGGAGAAGAATACGCTAAAAGATCACAGGAAAATATTTTCGCATTATGCTGACTATCGTTACCTTGTTCTATGTTTTTCATATTGATAAGCTATACGAAAAACATAGATCGTTCTGGTCCTCACCTAGTGAAAACTAAGCTTCCTTAACAAACCAGAATCTGCATTTCAGTTTACTTAATAACCTGTTACCACCTTTTTTTTTAGTAGATTAAGGGCGAATGCATTATGTAGACAAGACCTGCTTCCACTTATGTGCCGCTTATTATACTTCGCTTAAACATACAATCACGACATGCCTTAACGGAGTGTCGATTCTCTTCCTTTATGCTTCATTTCAAATCAGTTCGCGGCGCTCTGACCACTTGTCTTTATGGTTAGTCTTCAATGATATTTTGTCACAGGATAAGCTTGTGCCTATCGTGACTGTTGCCAACGCGTCTCCCATTGCCATCAACAGCCGCGGGCATCATAAGTCCGGTGTCGCATCACACTGGCTGGGGTGTTTTCACCCGATCCTATTACCGCTATTAGAATTTCTGATAATGCCACTACTTTGGCATTGTCCAAATGGCCCTCTCTTCTTTACGAGCCCAGTCGACCAGGTCACTGGCGATAAATTATAGGTTAGGTTGACAGCAGCTGCAGTGGCCCAGCCGCTAATGCTCTGAATGGCTCAGGGTTGGCAAGCGCAGCGGTCTCGGTATTTAGGCGGTGAGGATAACCGAGTGGAAAGAGCGCGCCACTGTTTTGAAGCAGCCCAGCTGTTAGTCAGCGCCCAATCGGGTGGATTTGCACAGCCGTTTAGCAGACGACGTCAACAAACTAGACAACCCGTCGACTCTCTACTGCCATCCAAGGAGCAATGGCAGCGCCAACGGCAGCATCGGCGGCAACCAGCAATATCGTGAACGCTCCCTAAGCGGCAGACACGATGTGTCTTGCTCGTAGTCAGAGGCGATATATGGTGAATGTAGGCAATTGGAAAGCTGCTGACGGAGAAATAATCCATCGCCTTGTGGTACGGTTGCATGGCGATCACTCATTGTCAACGATGTTCTCGCCCGTCCACGCATAAGAGAAGCATCTCTTTCAGGATGTGTGTGCATGGTGGTGAGTGTGGATGAGCGGGAAGTACTGGCGCGGCTGTTGCGACAATGAATATAACAGCAGTGTGATAAAGTCCGACGTGATTTTGATGAGAGATCAAGACGATCAGGTTAGCTTCGACGAAGAATGCTTCTGGGAGCCACAGCGAAGCCACACGTCCGAAAAGGAGGTGATACTGATTTGGAAAAAAGCGAATTCATCAACATTACTGTGTACTGCAATAACCTCTGGGGCTGCTGCCTCTAGACTTAGTAGTTTCCGGTGTAGCATCTGTCGCACTGATAGGTAGAGTATGTGCGATGATTATGAGGTCAGCTATGGAGAGCAGCCCCTGTACTATAGATAGTCCTCGGCCTTAAGGAAACAGTTCAAAAGAAGAGAGAAGTGTTGAGTTCAGTATTTTGTGTCAATCGCGTGCGTATGCGGGTGTAAATGTTACGATGCTATTGTTGATATATTAGCGTGAAATGCTTCTGTATCCCTTTTGCTCTATCTGGAAGTGTCTGAAGACCCTGATCCTAAAAATGTGTAATATCACCTAAACAATTAACAGGCTAAGGGGTGATTAGAACCTACGTGAACGTCAGCGCTCAGTGTAACTCTGGAGGCAAAAAAAGCTAATTTTGTACAGCTTATTCACAGTTCTCGTACGGAGAACAGACTCGCCTTCTTGTACAAATTTCAAACGGAATCAGATTACCTTTTGTTAGCAGCTGATGATCGGGGCAGCGACAACCTTGGCCTCCTCAAACTTTTCCGCCATCAATAGAATCAGAACAGCAGCTGTGGTTCCGTCGTTCCCAATTTACCGGACGAATCGTTCTGCCTTATCGATAACATCGGTGACAAGAGCCCCAGCAGTTTACGCGACTTCTGTTAGCGACTTTCCCAGCGGCCACGATAAAAGCCGTGGTCGTCATTCGTGCCGCAGTCGCACTTCGGAGTCGGTGTCAATAAAGTTGACAACGGTGGCGTTCGACAACGTTTCGAATTCAGGATGTCGGGCAGAATGGGTGAATGGAGCCTTAAGCTTCCCTACGACGCAAAACCTATTCGGTTACAGCCATCGATGATCTTCGTAGGCCGCAGTGAGTGCGATATTCTTGTGAACTCAACGACCGTCGATAAGCGGCATGCGGTAATCTATTTCAATCAACATGACCAACAGTTCCACATTAAGGACCTTAATACACTTAGTGGTGAGTTGCTTTATAATACGGACAGATGAAAGTTGTTCGTGTTCCGCAAAATTCAGTAAGCGGAACAATGTATATACAATTATAGTCGTGTCGGAGAAAGCCACACCTAAAAAATTGTTCAGATATATATGGCCATTTTAATTAGACTCAGGCCCAAACAGGCTTTCAAGCACATTAGGCGCATGATTTTTTTAGCCATACTCGACGTCGATTTGCACTACTTTCTTAGTTAGTTCACCAAATCAGTATGCTGGATAAATGCCCACTTAAGCCAGGCTATATGTTACGTTAACGGAAGATTATCGGAGTTCTTTTTGTAGATTGTCGGATACACACAGGTTGCATTAGTTCGCCACTAGTCGCATGCTACAATTAGCGTATTACACTTTTACCGTTAACTTGCTGTTCACTTAGTTTTCCGCTTCAGGCCTTGTTGATACGAATTGTAACTGGCGATTGATCTATTCAACCGAAAACTGGAATAGTCAATTTTCATTGATTCCTCTCGCATCTCTTCGTTTATACGTAGTACAAAGTACGTTTCTGCTAGTAAAACAAAAATTATAGTTCAAATATTTTAATGTCTTTTTTGCTATGATGTTCACTCATTTTACAATGAAAAAGCTTTTTGGCAACTGAGATAAGCAGTAAAACATGTCTGGAACAAAGTGTATCGGAAGAGTAATCCAACCTGGGCTGATCACGCGAGGCATGCGGATCCTTTCTAGCCATCTAACTCGAGAGTTATACACGCAAATAGAAATTCATTTATAAACATTACTGTGTACCAATCTAAGAATGTACCGTAGATTCTACAATTTCTAGGTACTTTATTCAGCTATACCTTGTGTGTTGTATTGTTTTTTTTTTTCAGTGAAACCGATATTTCAGCCACGAACGAAGCTTTCGAAGTTCACGGATGTTTGACAAGTTCGTGCTGATAAGAGCTTATTTCCTCTGTCGCTACCACGTTTACTATTACTTGCGTCGTGTCGATTTTCTAGTGTTGACCTTGCGATCTACAAAAGCTCATCAAATATTCTTTATCATGAGAAGAGTAGATAAACCCAAAATGACCACGGAGAAAAATAATAGTTACTAGACCACAATCGTAACCTCATTGCCTTATCTCCGCTCTATAGAACACTGCATTATCAATCTGATATAGCGCATATTCGTAGCGTTATATATCCTAGTGTAATATCTATTCATGTAATATTTATAGACATTGTGGTAATGTTTATAATCAAATGAGCAATGGCATTGTGGGTCATTTCAGCCTCAGAACAATTTAATCGTGCACCTGGGTCATAAAACCTACGAGGAACCTATCAATACTTCTGAATGACATCTTTTTACTATACTATTTTCTCCACTATAGATCTTTTAAAGGCCTTGGGCCCACTGCTAAGCTTCCTATATCTATTTTGTAAAAGGTTTCCCGTTTACAGGAGCGGAAGTAGCATGTAAAAGATAAAGACGCTGATATCAAAAAGCGGCAGACGCTAAAAGCCTTCATTTCTGTTGTTTCTGACATTATTTACCGACGTACGGTAACTATATAAGAGTCAAAACAAAAAAAAAGATTAGTTTTTATCGGGTAGCACAAACCTATTGACGATCCTATCTTACTATTAGTGCATGAGAAATCCGAACCTAGTCATATTCGAATTGCTATGATGCAGACGAGTATTATCCATTTACTCGTATTCATATCTCATCACAACTTATCGAGTATAGCCCTACCTGTGGTTTTCGGGTCAATTAAAATAATCATGGGAAAACTGCAGTCATCTGTTTGAATATGTCTATCATGCTAGTGACTTACGTCCTGGCGAGTTATCATTTTCACGCATCCATCCTATTTGTATTCGGAAGTTATATCCTAGGAACTGGCTAATTGATTTACGCCATTTGCCACATCCAACTTGTGTTGCTCTTGCCGTTGCTTGAAACAGATAAAGCAGTAGAACTCCCCTCCGCAATTATCTCGACGCAGAGACATTATTTATATAATAAACGCAAAAAAGCATAGGAGTTGAAAAACGTTCTTACATTTTTGGCAGAGTTAGGCGTAATGGAACGTTTTTTTTGCTTTGACGAATCTATATAGATACCGCCACACGTTAATGACTAACGAAATTCGGTCGAGTTTTTCATCTGTTCCGTCTACAAGATCTGAACCTTGCAATGCCACCGGTATGTCCGTCTAGGAGCAATGCATTCCTGCATATTTTTGACAATGGGAAATGTCATATCCAACCAAGCAAACTAATAAGCAGCCATGTTACTCCTGAGCTATCATCAAAGGATTCAGATAGTGTGTCATACTAGTGTAGTGTAGTAAGCGCGAACGGTAAATGAACTGTTAATTACAATCCTAAGTTTGTTTCGCGGTGGAATCTAACTTATCTGTGTACCCTTAGTAAACTGACCATATTTTAATATTAATGTAGATTTACTAAACAACGGTGAGTAAATTTTCATCAACAATCGGTCGAGTTTTGAATAATTAGATAGCTTTCTGTGTTCATATTCATTTTGACTAAATAATTAGATAGCTTTCTGTGTTCATATTCATTTTGACTAACATGAGCGTACAAGTTTTAGTTAATTATATTGGAAAAAAGAAAGTCAGTTCATACTGTCAAACGTCGAGTAGTGTTCTATAGATTAAGCCCATGGTAAGTGACCAATACAAAGAGTTACTTTGCCCCGATCCCGTTGCTTTTATATACAAGCTCATTCTAATTTTAGTATCCAATCGAATTTCAGCAACTTAAGGATAACAGTGATAGATATCTAGATAGAAAAAACAACCTATTATATATGTAGGAGCTGATCTTCCGTTCAACGCCGACAGTTACATAAGAACAATTCAATCAGTAAAATGAATTGCTCTTAATATAGGTAAGAGGATAAACAGTTTCTCCCTGGCGATCAACTTTGCTACAGCTGATTTTAGTTTTTCTACGGCCTCCGTGTTAAATTAACGCAAACCGTTGAAGTCCTTTTATTTTCTGCCCCCGACTCTGTCGCCCAGGGGTAATACTTTACTTGATGACTCTACTACCACCGACTGCTACAAGGTTAAGCTGAAGCTAAGTTTGTGGTTAGTGATATGGTTCGCTTGTGCGGTGTTTAAGCCAGATCCGTTACGACCATGCTGACGATGTCGGCCAAGGGAGTAACAGTTTCCGAGGTATCTTCACCTTTGGCTGTTGGAATACCAGCAACACGATCTTTGACGCGCCTATTGACTAGTCGCCGGTTAAAGTGAGCTGTTTGGCCCACCTATGGCAGGCTGCTTCAGTACAAACGAAGTCAGGGGGTGAAAAGCCAAAAATTATAAAGCCTAGTCAAACGAAGACCTGCCATGACACTCACTGACGAGTGAGTATCGAGGAACGAATGGTAAAGCTCTGTGAAATGGAAGCTTCACCATCGTCAGCCGCCATTAAAAGTATTGATACTATAGTAAACTAACACGAGTCTTTTTGGCTGGATGCTTTTTATGGTGGCCATACCACTGTTGTGGTTGGTGTCAGGGGTATCACTGCTGTTGCTGTTGCTGCTGCTGAAGCCGCTTACTCAACTTAACCAGAGAGCAGTTGAGGCTTTCCACCCGGTCTGGGAGAACTTCACATACTTCAAGAGACGCTGGCTTCTCATGCACAGCAACGCGCTGTGGCGAGAAGTGAAGCCAATGCGCACAGCAGCCCGTTAGCAGACGGCACTCCTATTGTTTCTTACGGTTGAAATGTGTGAGATAGTGCCACTGGCGATAATATAGCCGCCACCTGAATGGCTCTTCACATCTATGTTACCCAACCAGAGCTACGTTGTTGCCACTGCTGTTGTTGTCTCATTGTAGATGTTTCTGATTTCTGCAGCAAATACAAAATTGATCGTTGCGCTGTTGATTTTGTGGCATGGTAACCACGCACGTCTGTGCCCTAAAATCGATTTACAAAGCTGCGCTTTGCGATCATCCGACAAATGATGAGTCACCAGGACATCAATGACGGGAAGCCATTCACTACGCGCAAAGCAATTGTTACTCATGGCAGTTTTTGACAGGCTGGCAAATTGTTCAGTCAGGAACAGCTCCGGTCTGTGCAAGAACTTGTATAATCACATGGGTTGAGAAAGACAACACTTGCTAGTCGACGGGAGTCAAGACGGACTTGGACGTTCCTGGTATCGTCACGGGACTTAGTGCAGTGACGTCTGAAAGCAGCAGCCGTGACAAGAGTGGGACGTCATTAATCATTTATTTTTATTTTATTTAAAGCGATACCGAGCTTTTGTAATGCGTCCCTGCTACACATCTCGTACCGTTTAACAATCGTTAAGTGATCATGTTAAGGCATCCTGCTCTTTCGAACTGCTGTTTTCCCG